>NC_063213.1:1448652-1495859 GCF_020740725.1 Corvus hawaiiensis | reverse complement strand
TCTCGGTTTTTTTTTTTCCCTGCAGGGAGCAGCCGCCGCTTTCCCTTTAAATCCTCTCCGGATTTTCCTTTAAATCCCGGGGTGGATTCCAGGCGCTGGAATTTTCCAGGGATGGCGGCGTGCCAGGGGTTGCCGTGGCGACCAGGAATGTTGTGCGCCGCACCTTGGGAGAAGGGAGCGAGACTTCCCAGGATTTCAGCTCCTCTCCCTTTGGAAAAAGAGTCCAAAAAAAAGCAGGAAAGGAGTTGGAGCCGGGAATTTTCCTGCCGGGATCATTCCCATGGATTCCCGGCTGATCCCAAGGTAAGATGGAATTTTTTGGGCTGCTCGGAGATTCCATGGAATTGCTCTGGAATTGATCCCGGGGGATATCGTGCTCCTGTGGGATTGGGTTCGGACATCAGGGAGTTCCAGCTCGGGAATTTTTGGGATTTGGGGGGAAAAATCTGTGTCCCGATGTTTTGGAGGGTTGGGAAGGGAAGTTTGGGGAGCTGGGAATTCCGGCAATTCCTGCTTTTCCTGCCTGCGCGCCGCTGGAATGCGCCGCATTCCCTGCAGGTATTCCCTGGATCCCGGCTGATCCCGGTGGGATTCCGTCGGGAATGGGAATGGGACGGAACGGTGGCATTCCCTGGGATAAAATATTCCCTAAATCCCAGCTGGTCCCGATGGGAATGTTGGGAATGTGATGGAACTGTGGGATTCCCTGGGATAAAATACTCCCCAAATTCCTGCTGATCCTGCTGGAATGTCGGGAATGGGATCTAACACTGGGATCCTCAGGAATAAAATATTCCTGAAAATTCTTGCTGGTCCCGATGGAACATTGGGAATGGGACAGAACTGCGGGATCCCCAGGGATAAAATATTCCCTAAATCCCAGCTGGTCCCGATGGAATGTCGGGAATGGGAGCTAACACTGGGATCCTCAGGAATAAAATATTCCTGAAAATTCTTACTGGTCCCGATGGAACATTGGGAATGGGACAGAACTGTGGGATTCCCTGGGATAAAATATTCCCTAAATCCCAGCTGGTCCTGATGGGAAAGTTGGGAATGGGATCTAACACTGGGATCCTCAGGAATAAAATATTCCCTAAATTCCGCAGGTCCCAATGGAATGTTGGGAATGGGACGGAACTGTGGGATTCCCTGGGATAAAATATTCCTGAAAATTCTTGCTGGTCCCGATGGAACATCGGGAATGGGACAGAACTGTGGATTCCCTGGGATAAAATATTCCCTAAATCCCAGCTGGTCCTGATGGGAAAGTTGGGAATGGGCTCTAACACTGGGATCCTCAGGAATAAAATATTCCCCAAATTCCTGCAGATCCCAATGGAAAGTTTGGAATGGGATGGAACTGTGGGATTCCTGGAGCAGAATATTCCCCGAATCCCAGCTGATCCCAATAAAACTTTGGGAATGGGATGGAACTGTGGGATTCCTGGAGCAAAATATTCCCCAAACCCAGCTGATCCCGCTGGAATGTCCGGAATGGGATCTAACACTGGGATTCCCTGGGATAAAAAAATTCCCCAAATTCCCACAGGTCCCGCTGGAATGTGGATAACGATGGAGAATTCCCGCTTCCGTGAAAACCGTGGAGCGAGGAATTCCCGCGGCATTCCCAAAGATCCCGGCTGGGAGCGATCCCACATTTCAGGCTGCCCAAATCCAGGGACAATTCCAGGGATAATGGGAAAGACCTGGAGCTGATCAAGAATTCCAAGGAAAAGCGACGCCGTTGTTCCCTAAAAACCGGGAGCAGCTTCTCCCGACGAAATTCCGGGAGATTTTGGAAATAAAATTCCAAAAAGGATAAAAAGAGCAAATGAAATTTAAAATTTAAATTTAAAATTCCAGAGGTGTTTTCCCCAAAAAACCTGCGTCCGTCGAGATATCCCAGATTTTTTTCTCCCGGTTTTTGGTAATTGGAAGCGTCTCAGGTCGCTTTTCCTTGGATTTTATCCCCAAAATTCGCCTCTGAGATCCAAAATGGTCCCATTTTCCCTCCTCAGCATTCCAAATTCCCAGGTTTTTTGGAATAAATCATGGAATTCTGGAAGGGACCTCAAAGCTCATCCAATTCCAGCCCTCCTGGAATTCCGAGGTCGGAAAAATCCGAGGCCGGAAGCTGAAGTTGAGGATGGAAAAGAGGGAATGGGAATGTGAGGCCATCCTGAGGGAAATCCGGGAAAATCCTGGATTTGTGGGAATTCTCCAATGGAGAACGGGACCTGGGGGCTGGGGAGATGGAAAATCGGGATTTTGGGAAGGGATTCCTGGCACAGGGATTTGGGAATTTGGGATTGGATTTAGGATTTTTAGGAGGAGGGGAAAGAATTCCTGGGGCTGAGGTGTCCGGGACTCCCTGACTGAGGGATTTAGGAATTTTGGGATCGGCTTTTGGGATTTTTGGGAGGAAGGGAATTCATTCCTGGGGCTGAGGTGTCTGGGACCCCCTGAGGGATGGATTTGGGAATTTTGGGGTTGGTTTAGGATTTTTCCCTGGTGGCTGAGCTGCAGTACAGGAATTTGGGACCCCCTGACTTTGGGATTTGGGAATTTTGGGGTTGGATTTAGGATTTTTAGGAGGAAAGGAAAGAATTCCGGGGGCTGAGGTGTCTGGGACCCCCTGAGGGATGGATTTGGGAATTTTGGGGTTGGTTTAGGATTTTTCCCTGGTGGCTGAGCTGCAGTACAGGAATTTGGGACCCCCTGAGTGAGGGATTTGGGAATTTTGGGATTGGTTTAGGGTTTTTAGGAGGATGGGAATTCATTCCTGGGGCTGAGGTGTCTGGGATGCCCTGAGCGATGGATTTGGGAATGTTGGGGTTGGTTTAGGGTTTTTCCCTGGTGGCTGAGCTGCAGTACAGGAATTTGGGACCCCCTGAGTGAGGGATTTGGGAATTTTGGGATCGGCTTTTGGGATTTTTAGGAGGATGGGAATTCATTCCTGGGGCTGAGGTGTCTGGGATGCCCTGAGCGATGAATTTGGGAATGTTGGGGTTGGTTTTGGGATTTTTAGGAGGAAAGGAAAGAATTCCTGGGGCTGAGGTGTCCGGGACTCCCTGACTGAGGGATTTGGGAATTTTGGGATCGGCTTTTGGGATTTTTGGGAGGAAGGGAATTCATTCCTGGGGCTGAGGTGTCTGGGATGCCCTGAGCGATGGATTTGGGAATTTTGGGGTTGGATTTAGGATTTTTAGGAGGAAAGGAAAGAATTCCGGGGGCTGAGGTGTCTGGGACCCCCTGAGGGATGGATTTGGGAATTTTGGGGTTGGTTTAGGATTTTTCCCTGGTGGCTGAGCTGCAGTACAGGAATTTGGGACCCCCTGAGTGAGGGATTTGGGAATTTTGGGATCGGCTTTTGGGATTTTTAGGAGGATGGGAATTCATTCCTGGGGCTGAGGTGTCTGGGATGCCCTGAGCGATGAATTTGGAATTTTGGGATTGGTTTAGGGTTTTTCCCTGGTGGCTGAGCTGCAGTACAGGACTTTGGGAACCCCCTGAGTGATGGATTTGGGAATTTTGGGATCGGCTTTTGGGATTTTTAGGAGGATGGGAATTCATTCCTGGGGCTGAGGTGTCTGGGATGCCCTGAGCGATGAATTTGGGAATGTTGGGATTGGTTTAGGGTTTTTCCCTGGTGGCTGAGCTGCAGTACAGGACTTTGGGAACCCCCTGAGTGAGGGATTTGGGAATTTTGGGGTCGTTTAGGGTTTTTAGGAGGAAGAGAAGCCGTTCCTGAGCCATTCTCCGCCGTCACGTGTCCCCCGCTGCCTCGGAGCCGCAGGAATTTCCCTTTTCCCAGGATTTCCTGGAATCTTCCCAACTCTGGGTGGAGATGGGGGGGGCGGGGGAGGGGGAGGGGAGGGGAATGTGGAGCTTGGCAGGAGCAGCGGGAAAAAAAAAAAAAATCCCAAAGTTTCTTTGGGAACAGCGCGGGGCTGGGAAGGGCCGGGAGCTGCGCAACGGCCCCAAAAGCCCATCCTGACCTTTTCCCTTTCGCTTCCCTAAAATCCGAGCTGACGAAAGCCGGGATTATTTTTAGCCCTTAAGAAACAAAAGAAAAAAGGGGAAGAGGAGGAGCAGGAACTTTGGGATCAGCGCCGATGGGATTTGGTCATCCCGGCTCCCGTGGGCGGCGGGGATTTGGGGTTTTGCCTCCAGGTGTGGGATGGGATGGGAGGGAGAAGCTCCAGCCTTGGGAAGAGCGAGAATTCCCGGATTTCTGCGGCTGCCGGAGCCTTTTCCAGCCGCGATTTCGCCTCGTGCCGGGTAGGTCGCTCCTAAAACTGCTCGGTTTAGGGCTGGGATCAGCCTAAAGTTAAGCCGCTCCCGAGGAAATTTGGGAATGGTTTCCCCCTGCTAGAAACGGGATCCAGGCGGGTTTTCCTGGAGCCCAACCCGGCTTTTCCCGTGGTTTATCCCCCCCCCCCCCCCCCCCCCCAAATCCCGGCTTTTCCCGAGGGAAGGCGATTCCTTTTAGGAGCGGAGCTGCCGGCGGAGTTTAGGCTGGATTAAAGCCTCTCCTTGCTGCCGCCGCGCCTTTTCCAGGCGGGAATATTCCCGAGCCTCCGGCTGCCGGGAGGGATTTCCCAGCCTCGCCTGGAATTCCAGGGCCGATGGAATAAACTGGAAAAGCTGGCTCAGGCGAGAAATCGATACCGCGCTCATTAAAGCCGGCCTGATAAGCTCGGCTTATCCGGTTTCAGTCCCGGGAGCGAGGGGGGAGCGATCCGTGAGGAGAAAGCTCCAAGGTGGCTCAGGAATTCCACGGAAAGGCTGGGAAAGGCGCGGCTTTAGGGGAAAAGCGGGGCCTTAGGGGGAAAAGCGCGGCTTTGGGGCTTTTACAGAAACCAGAAACAGCTCGAGCTCCCAGGAAGGGCTGGGTTTAAACTGCGGTTTAGTTTGGGGCTTGGGTTTAAACTTCGGTTTGATTCGGGGCTGGGTTTAAACTGCGGTTTAAGCTTGGGTTGTATTTTGGGGCTGGGTTTAAACTTCGGTTTAAACTGGTTTATTTTGGGGCTGGGTTTACACTTTGTTTTAAACTTGGGTTTAATTTGGGGCTGGGTTCAAACTTGGGTTTAAACTTCGGTTTGATTCGGGGCTGGGTTTAAACTCCGGTTTAATTTTGAGGCTGGGTTTAAACTTTTTGGTTGAATTTGGGACGGGGTGTAAGCTTCGGTTTAAACTTGGGTTTGATTCCGGGGCTGGGTTTACACTTGGGGTTGATTTAGGCCTGGCCTAAAGCCGGGGCTGCCTGGAATTCCCAGCAGCGCTTCCCAAAGAGCCGGAAAAGGGGAATTTCTGGAGCTCCCCAAGGAATCCCGGCCGGATGAGCCTTGAAAAGTCGGCCTTTGCTGCCTTTTAGGCCGAGCCTAAACGAAACCCAAGTTTAAACCCAGCCATTCCCAGATAAACTCCGGGATCAGGCGGAGGAGCAGGGATTAACCTTGGGCACCTGGAGATTCCCGCTTCCAGGGTTGGGGATTTTTTGGGAATGGGAGCGGAATAAACCTCGGCAGGTGGCCGGGTTTTAGCTGTGTGCTAAAACCAGTTCTAACTCTGATCCCAGCCCAGCTGAGCCACAGGCTGGGAATGGTTCCGTTCCTTTGGGATTGGGAACGGCCTCGTGCAAAGCACCTGGGCCTTCCCAAACCGGAATTTCGGGAAAACGCCCGGAGCGGGAATTTCCTCCGGGAATTCTGCTCCTTGCGAGGATTTTTTTGGGAATTCCAAGTCCTTTTTGAGCCAAGGGATTTTTCCTGCCCGACTCGGCCGCTTTTCCTGATGAGCTTTTCCTGATGAGCTTTTCCGGGATGAGCTTTTCCGGGATGAGCTTTTCCCGAGCCATTCCCGGGATCCTCGAGGGATTTCCTTAAGCAGAAATGAGGATGAGATTCCTGCCTGGGAATTCCTGCCGGGAATCTCGGCACCAGGAGGATGAATGGGATTAAGGATCCATTAGGAGCAATCGGGGTGGAGTTTGGGATTCGGGAGCTTTTCCAGCTTTTCCTGGAAACAGGGAAAAGCTCCTGGAAATCAGGGAAATTAGGGAATGAAAGGGATCCAGCTCCGGGGCCGCTCCGTGCTTTCCTTGTTTCCTGATCCAGGAATTCCAGGGGAATATTCCCTGATTTTGGCTCTCCTCGGACCATTCCCAGTGCTCCCAGTTCCATGGGAATATTGCCTGATTTTGGCTCTCCTCAGACCATTGGGAAAAATTGGGAAAATTGGGAAAATTGGGGAAAAATTGGGAAAAATTTGGGGAAAAATTGGGGAAAATTGGGAAAATTTGGGAAAAATTGGGGAAAATTTGGGTAAATTTGGGGAAAATTGGGGAAAAATTGGGAAAAATTGGGAAAAATTGGGAAAATTAGGGAAAAATTGGGGAAATTTGGGAAAATTTGGGAAAACTGGGGGAAAATTGGGGAAAATTTGGGGAAAATTGGCAAAAATTTGGGAAAATTTTGGGAGGATTTGGGAAAAAATGGGAAAATTTGGGAAAATTGGGAAAAATTGGGAAAATTTGGGGAAAAATTGGGGAAAATTGGGAAAATTTGGGTAAATTTGGGGAAAAATGGGAAAATTTGGGGAAAATTGGGAAAATTAGGGAAAACTTGGGAAAATTTGGGGAAAATTGGGGAAAATTGGGAAAATTTGGGAAAATTGGGGAAAACTGGGGGAAAATTGGGGAAAATTAGGGAAAAATTGGGGAAAATTAGGGAAAAATTGGGAAAAATTGGGAAAATTTGGGAAAACTGGGGGAAAATTGGGGAATTTGGGGAAAATTGGGGAAAATTTGGGGAAAATTGGGAAAAATTGGCAAAAATTGGGGAAAATTTTGGGAGAATTTGGGAAAAAATGGGAAAATTTGGGAAAATTGGGAAAAATTGGGAAAATTTGGGGAAAAATTGGGGAAAAATTGGGAAAATTTGGGATTTCCTTGATTCCCTCCGTGTTTTCCAGGCGATGTCCGAGGCTGGAATAACGGGATCCCTGCTCCAAGAGGAGGAAAACTTCTCCTCCTGCCTGGCCCGGATCGACGCCCTCATCCTCAAACCTCTGCTCCAGGCAGGTAAATCCAGGGAATTTTCATCGGGAATTCCCGGCCGGAGCCAATCTGAGAAGGGATCCCCTTTTCCCCTGGATTCTGGAAATCTTTCTCCTCTGCTGCTCTGGAGCAAAGGGAAAACTTTCCATGAGCGGCACATGGAATGGGATCCGTGTGGGAGTGTCCAGTTCTGCTCGGGATGAGAGTTCAGGGCATCGATCCCTGATTTCGGGAGCACTCGGGAGAAACGGAACCGCTGCCGGTGGGAGAGAAATCGGGAAAACGAGGAAAAGCTTTGTGCTGCGGAATTTCCTTCTCAATTAATGGATCGGGAGGGAATTTAGGGATCATCCCATTCCATGGGCAGGGGGAAATTCCATATCCTGGGGTGCTCCAAGCCCCAGTGTCCAACCTGGCCTTGGGCACTGCCAGGGATCCAGGGGAATCCACAGTTTCTTTGGGAATTCCAGCCCCGCCCCTCCCCACCCTCCCAGCCAGCAATTCCCAAGATCCCACCCCAATCTCCCATTTTCCAGTGGGAAGCCATTCCCTGGCTCCTGTCCCTCCAGCCCTTATCCCAAATCCCTCTCCACCTCTCCCAGAGCCCCTTTCAGGCCCTGCAAAGAGCTCTGGAATTTTCTCCAGGCTGGAAAATCCCAATTTTCCTCACTCTAAAATCCGGCCGGATATCAGACCCAGACAACGCATCCCACAAAATTTCTTGGGAATGGCGCCTTTCCCGCCGCACTTTTCCCTATTTTCCCCTCGCAGAGCCCAAGGATCCGAAGGAAAAGGAGAACTTCCGGCTCTTGGCGCTCCTCAACGAGCGCTTCCAAGCCCTCTGGAATTTCACGGAGGAGAATTCCCGGATCCTGAGGGGAAAATGCGGCAGCTCCGAATCCGGCTGCATCCAGGATTTTTACATCATCTGGAAAGGCGACCTTTTCCTGAGCCTCTGCATCCAGTGAGTGCCGGAATGTTCCATTGGTGGGATTCCATTGATCCAGGCCGGGATCATTGGGGAGAGGGAATCTTGAGCTGGACGTGGGAATATCAGGGAAAACCGGGATGAGGGATAAGGATGGAAAATATCATTGGAAAAGGGGATTTGCTGGGGTTTTTCCGTGATTTTGTGCTGGTGGATCGGGATGTGAGATCCCAGCAGGAATAAAGGTTTTGGGATAGCTGAGATTCCCACATTTTCCCAGCAAATCCCACATTTTCTCCCAACAAATTTCACATTTTCCGGGAAAATCCCACAATTTCCCAACAAATCCCACGTTTTCCCAGCAAATTTCACATTTTCCTGGAAAATCCCACAGTTTCTCCCAACAAATCCCACATTTTCCCAGCAAATCCCAATTTTCCTGGAAAATCCCACAATTTCCCAGCAAATCCCACAATTTCCTGGAAAATCCCACTTTTTCCCACCACATCCCACATTTTCCTGGAAAATCCCACAGTTTCTCCCAACAAATCCCAATTTTCCCAACAAATCCCAATTTTCCTGGAAAATCCCACCTTTTCCCACCGCATCCCAGTTTCTCCCAGCAAATTTTCCCAGTAATTCCCACATTTTCCCAGCAATTCGCACATTTTCCTGGAAGACCCCACAGTTTCTCCCAACAAATCCCAATTTTCCCAGCAAATCCCAATTTTCCTGGAAAATCCCACATTTTCCCAGCAATTCCCACATTTTCCTGGAAAATCCCACAGTTTCCCAGCAAATCTCACATTTTCCTGGAAAATCCCACACTTTCCTGCAAAGTCCCACATTTTCCCACCACATCCCACAGTTTCTCCCAACAAATCCCAATTTTCCTGGAAAATCCCACCTTTTCCCACCACATCCCCGTTTCTCCCAGCAAATTTTCCCAGCAATTCCCACATTTTCCCAGTAATTCCCACATTTTCCCAGCAATTCCCACTTTTTCCCACCACATCCCACATTTTCCTGGAAAACCCCACAGTTTCTCCCAACAAATCCCAATTTTCCCAGCAAATCCCAATTTTCCCAAAAAACCCCACATTCTTCCAGCAAATCCCACATTTTCCTGGAAAATCCCACATTTCCCCACCACATCCCAGTTTCTCCCAGCAAATTTTCCCAGCAATTCCCACATTTTCCCAGCAATTCCCACTTTTTCCCCCACCGATTCCCCCAACGTTCCATTCCCCCTTTTTCCTCCTCCACAAAAGCATCCGAAGCTTTTCCAGCTGGGATTTTCCACGTTGGCGCCCCAGCAATGGGGATCGGGAAGCGGCTCCCGGATTCCTGCTCATCCACCCTCGTTTTCCAGGGATTTTTTCCGCAGGGAATCCTTTTTGCCTTGGATTTGCTGCCTGAGCTTTGCCTCGATGGGAAGCGTTTGGAGCAGGGGGCGTTTTCCTTTGGGATCTGATCCCGGGGATTCGAGCTGCTTTTCCTGGGATTTGCTGGGAAAAAGTGGGATTTGCCGAAAAAATTCCGTTTCATCCGATCCCAGAATCCTGGAACGGTTTCCCTTTATTTTAGAAATTCCATTGATTCGAAGGGAATTTTCCTTTCCCAGCTGAGGATCCCTGGAGGGAGCTGCACTATCCAGGGATTTTCTGCTGGCGGTTGGAAAGAATTCCTTTGGGAATATCAGGAAAGAAGTTGGAATTGCAATTGGAAAATTCCATCGGTTTTGGGAAGTTCCGGAATGCAAAAGAAAGAGGGGGGAAAAGAAATTTTTAGGGAATTAGGGAATAAAATCCGGATCGCTGGGATTGGAAGGGATTTCCAAGGTCAGCTCATTTCCAGCTCTGTGCACCGGGAATTTTCCTCTATCCCAGGATCCATAAAATCATCCATTTGGGAATTCTTCATCCAGGAAAATGCAGATCTTGGATGAAAACCTTGAATGGAAAAAGAAAATTCCGAGTTCTACTCGGAAAAAATGATCCGAGCCGGAGTGGCACAACTCCATCATTTACATCCCAGAATTCCCGAATTCTCCGAATCCCGCTGGGAATTCTGTGCTGAGGAGTCCGTGAAGGAGCAGCTCCGAGGCTGCAGGCAGGAATTTCATTCCCTAGAATCCGATGGATCCCGGTGTTAGCAGCACTTTTGCCTTATCCAAGCCTTCCCAAAAAAATCCTGGAATTAAGATTGGGAAAGACTTCCAAGACCCTTTTTCCAGAGGGGCCTTTTTGGGATTTAGGGAACTTCCCAACAACTTGGGATCCCCGAACTCATCCCAAATATCCCTCTCGAGCCCCTCCCGCGTATCCTTGGAATTTTTTTCCAGGTATTTCGTCGCCTTCGCCAACTTTGTCGTCGTGCAGGGATTCGAACAGGCCGCCAAGAGCAGGAGGTGAGCGGGCTGGAAAATCCTTGGGAATCTTGGGAATCCTTGGGATATCGGGCAGCTCTGAGCACGAGAGAATCCCGGAATTCCGGAGTGCTTTGGAAAACTCAGCTCGTTCCATCCTGGGAGCTGTCCCGGGTTGTTCCGAGCTCCGTCCACCCTCGCCGGGGACAATTCCGGGGATGGATTTCCTCTTGCCAAGCACGCCCAGCTCCTTCTGGAGTGGTAACCTTGGAATTCAGGGATTTAGGGAAGGGGTGGGATCTGAGAGAGGATCCTGTGGGAATCTGGCAGGGAATTGCCGCTTGTCCCGGAATTTTCTGGGAAGAACAAATGAAAACCTGGATTCCCACCCGCTTCGTTCCCGGATTTTTCACGCCTTTCTCCGCACAGAAAGTTTGGGAGACGGAAAAGCGGGAATTTCCGGGATAACTCACGAACCTTTCTCGTCATTCCCAACTTTCCAGCGAGGCCTGGAAGCTCCACAAGCCGGTGCTGAAACAATTCCTGAGGGATTTCACCTCGGAGAGCTCCCTGGCCTTGGCCCTGCATTCCGTGCTCCACAAACCCCTCCGGAATCACATCCAGAGCTACCTCCGGCTCCTCTCCCAGCTCCAGGAGCAGCTCCAAGAGGTGGGAATCTCCTTGGAATGCCGAGGGCCTTTGTGGGAAGAAAGATTCCCAAAAATCCCACCTGGACTTCCTTTGGTCCAGGATGCGTTGCTAAATATTCCCGAAAATCCAGCCTGGATCTTCCCAGGATGGATTCCTTGCAAAATATTCCCGAAAATCCCACCTGGATCTTTCCAGGATGGACGCGCTGCTGAATATTCCCGAAAATCCAACCGAAGTGCCAGGGAAGAAATATTCCCAAAAATCCAACCTGGACTTCCTTTGGTCCAGGATGCATTGCCAAATATTCCCAAAAATCCCACCTGGACCTTCCCGGGATGGATTCCTTGCTAAATATTCCCAAAAATCCCACCTGGACCTTCCCAGGATGGATTCGTTGCTAAATATTCCCGAAAATCCCACCTGGATCTCCCCTCATCCAGGATGGACATGCTGCTAAATATTCCCGAAAATCCCACCTGGACCTTCCCAGGATGGATTCCGTGCTAAATATTCCCAAAAATCCAACCTGGACTTCCTTTGATCCAGGATGCGTTGCAAAATATTCCCAAAAATCCCATCTGGACCTTCCCGGGATGGATTCCTTGCTAAATATTCCCGAAAATCCTGCCTGGATCTTTCCAGGACGGACGCGTTGCTGAATATTCCCGAAAATCCAACCGAAGTGCCAGGGAAGAAATATTCCCAAAAATCCAACCTGGACTTCCTTTGATCCAGGACTCCTTGCTAAATATTCCCGAAAATCCAGCCTGGATTTCCCAGGATGGATTCCGTGCTAAATATTCCCAAAAATCTCGCCTGGATTTTTCCAGGATGCGTCGCTAAATATTCCCGAAAATCCAACCAAAGTGCCAGGGAAGAAATATTCCCAAAAATCCAACCTGGACTTCCTTTTGTCCAGGATGCGTTGCTAAATATTCCCGAAAATCCCACCTGGACCTTCCCAGGATGGATTCCATGCTAAATATTCCCAAAAATCCCACCTGGACCTTCCCGGGATGGATTCCTTGCTAAATATTCCCGAAAATCCCACCTGGATCTTCCCAGGGTGGATGCATTGCTAAATATTCCTGAAAATCCCACCTGGATTTTTCCAGGATGCGTCACTAAATATTCCCAAAAATCCCGCCTGGATTTTCCCAGGATGGATTCGTTGTTAAATATTCCCAAAAATCCCACCTGGATCTCCCCTCATCCAGGACGGACACGCTGCTGAATATTCCCGAAAATCCAACCGAAGTGCCAGGGAAGGAATATTCCCCAAAAAATCCACCCTGGATCTGCCTTGGCCCAAACCCGAAGCTTTCCTGGCGTTTTCCCTTCTTTTCCCAGGAATGCGAGAAGGACGTGGTGGGCTCGGTTCTGCGGGAATTCGGGAAGCTGGAATCTTTCAGCAGCCAGGTCCTGGATGAGGCCTGGCTCACCAAGGAGCTGTGGAAATCCTTGGGATACAAATTTACCGTGAGTCCTCCCCGGGAATCGTGGCGGGAATGGGAGGCGCCCTTTGGGAATGCGCCCTCCGTATCCGTGTGGGAATTCGATCGGGATTGGGAATTGGAGGCTGGAATTCCACAGAGCAGAGCCGGGTGGAATTCTGGGGAGGAAAGGTCTGGATTTCCATCAGGAATAGGGAGCTGATGCTTTTCGTGGAATCGGGGAATGGTTTGGATTGGAAGGAGCTTCGATCCCGTCCCATTCCAGCCCCATCCATGGGCAGGGACTCCTCCCGCTATCCCAGCATCCAGAAAATATCCCAGCATCCAGAAAATATCCCAGCTGGATCCAGCGCCTTGGACGTCTCCAAGGATCCCACTCTGAGGCTGCTCCGGCCGGTTTTTTGGGAATTCACCTGCTTCCCACCCTGTTTTTCCAGGAAGCGTCAAAGGGGTGGGTTTGGGGTTTTTTTGTTGTCCCTTTTTTTTTTCTTGGATTGGGATGTCAGTGTTTCCCTGGGATTTTAAGGAATGCTCGGTATTGGGGGATGGAAGAGCTGGAGAAACTCCCTGGGGGTTGAAGCTGAGTTTGGTGTCCAGGGGGGCCACTGGGACCCCGAGCCAGAGGGAATTTGATGGGATCGGGAATTGGATGGGATCGGGAGTTTGATGGGGATTGGGAATTTGATAGGGGTCAGGAATTTGATCTGGATTGGGAATTTGATGGGATCAGGAATTTGATGGGGATTGGGAATTTGATGGGGATCAGGAATTTGATAGGGGTCAGGAATTTAGTATGGATCAGGAATTTGATGGGGATTGGGAATTTGATGGGGATTGGGAATTTAATATGGATCAGGAATTTAATATGGGTCGGGAATTTGATAGGGATTGGGAATTTGATCTGGATCAGGAATTTGATCTGGATTGGGAATTTGATGGGGATTGGGAATTTGATAGGGATCAGGAATTTGATGGGGATCAGGAGTTTAATATGGATTGGGAATTTAATATAGATCGGGAATTTAATATGGATCGGGAATTTGATAAGGATCAGGAATTTGATAGGGGTCGGGAATTTGATCTGGATCAAGGATTTGAGGCTGGAATTCACCAGAGCAGAGCTGGGCGGCCGAGCTGGAGAAACTCCCTGGGGGTTTAAAGCTGAGTTTGGTGTCGCGCGTTTCACCGGAACCCCGAGCCAGAGGGAATTTAATATGGATCGGGAATTTGATATGGATTGGGAATTTAATGGGGATCAGGAATTTGATAGGGGTCAGGAATTTAATATGGATCAGGAAGTTGATAGGGATTGGGAATTTGATGGTGCTCAGGAATTTGATGGGGCTCAGGAATTTGATGGGGATTGGGAATTTTATAGGGATCAGGAGTTTAATATGGATCGGGAATTTGATCTGGATCAAGGATTTGAGGCTGGAATTCACCAGAGCAGAGCTGGGTGGAAGAGTTGGAAAAACTCCCTGGGAATTTCAAAGCTGAGTTTGGTGTCCAGGGGGGCCACTGGGACCCCGAGCCAGAGGGAATTTGATGGGATCGGGAATTTGATGGGGATTGGGAATTTGATGGGGATCGGGAATTTAATATGGATCAGGAATTTAATATGGATTGGGAATTTGATAGAGATCGGGAATTTAATGGGGATCAGGAATTTAATATGGATCGGGAATTTGATAGGGATCGGGAATTTGATAGAGATCGGGAATTTGATGGGGATTGGGAATTTGATAGGGATCGGGAATTTAATGGGGATCAGGAATTTAAAATGGATCAGGAATTTGATAGGGATCGGGAATTTGATCTGGATCAAGGATTTGAGGCTGGAATTCGCCAGAGCAGAGCTGGGCGGCCGAGCTGCAGGAACTCCCTGGGGGTTTAAAGCTGAGTTTGGTGTCGCGCGTTTCACCGGAACCCCGAGCCAGCCGATCCCTGCAGGAATTCTCGCCTGGAATTCCAATGCCGGCTTTTCCCGCTGCTCCATCCCGGGCAGGACGTGCTGTGCGTTCCCGAGAGGAGGCTCCTGGAGGACAGCAGGAACCTGCCCGTGGCTGCCGGCGCCGCCCGCTCCGAGCGCATCCTGCTCTTCGACGACGTCCTGGTGCTGATCCAGGTCGGTCCGGGATTCTCCGGAGGGGCTGGGACGGGAACGCGGAGAAAGGGCAGGGAAATCCCACTGGAATGGCGGAAAGGGCAGGAATTTCCCAAAGAAATGGCAGGGAAATCCCAATGGAATGGCAGGAATTTCCCCAGAAAAGGCAGGAAAATTCCAATGGAATGGCAGAAAGGGCAGGAATTTCCCGAAGAAATGGCAGGAAAATTCCAAAGAAATGGCAGGGATTTCTCCAGAAAAGGATGGAAAATTCCAAAGAAATGACAAGAGTTTTCCAAGAAAAGGCAGGAAAATTCCAATGGAATGGCAGGGATTTCCCAAGAAAAAGCAGGAAAATTCCAAAGAAATGGCAGGGATTTCTCCAGAAAAGGATGGAAAATTCCAAAGAAATGACAAGAGTTTTCCAAGAAGAGGCAGGAAAATTCCAATGGAATGGCAGGGATTTCCCAAGAAAAGGCAGGAAAATTCCAAAGAAATGGCAGGGATTTCCCAAGAAATGGCAGGGAAATCCCAATGGAATGGCAGAAAGGGCAGGAATTTCCCCAGAAAAGGCAGGAAAATCCCAAGGGAATGGCAGAAATGACAGGAATGTCCCAAGAAAAAGCAGGAAAATTCCGGTTCTTTTGCTGAGACTCCAGCAGACTTTGGGAAAAGTTGGGAAAACTTTCCCAGCTCCAGCCACTTGTGGATTTCACTGGGAAACAAAAGGAAATTTGGGAAGGAGCGGAGGAGATCCCCTGAACGTTCCCGCACTCGCTGGGGATTATCCAAGCGCCACGGGCACCTCCCGAATATTCCAAGCCCTTTCCCACTGGGAATTGCGGCCCTGGGTTCTTCCAGGGGATGGGACGGCTCAGTGCTCTCGTTCCATGGCTCCCACGCTTTGGGAAAGCCAGGATTTCCCATGGTTCCTGCAGCCACTGGAGGTGGTTTGGGGAATTTGTGGGAATTTCGGGGAACTTTTGGGAATTTCTGGGAATTATTGGGAATTCTTTGGGAATTTTGGGGGATTTTGGGGAATTTTTGGGGCATTGCGGGGAATTTTTGGAATCGCTGGCAATTTTTGGGAATTTTGGGGGATTCTGGGGAATTTTTGGGGTTTTTTGGGGAATTTTTGGAATTTCTGGGAATTGTGGGGATTTTTTGGAATTTCTGGGAATTGCTGTGAATTTTGGGGAATTTCTGGGAATTTTGAGAATTTCTGGGATTTTTTTGGCATTTTGGGGAATTTTGGGGTATTTTTGGGAATTTTTTGGAATTTGTGGGAATTTCGGGGAACTTTTGGGAATTTCTGTGAATTATTGGGAATTCTTTGGGAATTTTGGGGGATTTTGGGGATTTCTGGGAATTTCTAGGATTTTTTTGGAATTTTTGAGATTTTGGGGAATTTTTGGGGAATTGCGGGGAATTTTTGGAATTGCTGGCAATTTTTGGGAATTTTGGGGGGATTCTGGGGAATTTTTGGGGTTTTTTGGTGAATTTTTGGAATTTCTGGGAATTTTGGGGATTTTTTGGAATTTCTGGGAATTGCTGTGAATTTTGGGGAATTTCTGGGAATTTTGAGAATTTCTGGGATTTTTTTTGCCATTTTGGGGAATTTTGGCGTATTTCTGGGAATTTTTTGGAATTTGTGGGAACTTCTGGGAATTTCTGGGAATTTTGGGGAATTTCTGGGAATTTTGGGAACTTCGGGGATTTTTTTTTTGAATTTCGGGGAATTGGGGGGAATTTTTTTTGAATTTGGGGGATTTTTAGGAATATCTGGAAATTTCTGGGAATTTTGGGGAATTTTTAGGGATTTCTGGGAATTTTTGGCAATTTCTGGGAATTTTTGGGAGTGCGGAGTGTCCCCAGCCACGGCCACCGCCGCCGCATTCCCGTCAGGTAATTCCAGCTTGGATTGATCCCGCTGAGCTCCCGGCATCCAGCAGGAATGGATCCAAACCTTGGAGCTGCAACATTCCCAAACCTCGGGAACAGCTCAGGATCCACCCTTGGGAATGGGGCGGAGATTCCGTGGGAATTCTCATCCTGCTGGGAGCAAGCGCTTCCAGGCTCCCTAAAAACTCCGGGAAAAGCAAGCCGGCCCCCGGGATGGGGTTTATCCGCCCGATTTTGGCGGAGTTGGATCATCAGCGGGATCATCCCATCACCCTGCGGCCGGGATGGGCGCACGGGGTCAGCAGATTCCATGGGAATTCCTGCCTGGAATCCACGATTCCCATCCGTGTCTCACCCGCTGCTGCTGCCGAGTTTTCTGGAGGTCTGGGAATGACAGCTGGATTGGGATTGAAGTGGTTGGGAATCTGCATGTCCCCGCCTTGCTGGTTGTCCCGAATCTGGCGGGAAAAAAGGGGAATTCCTTGGAAAATTCCATCCTGGCAGGCAGCAGCTCGGTGTGGATGCGAGGCAGGGAAGGGAGATGGGAAAATCCCCATTTTCCTTTGATGTTGTTCCGTTCGGGTGCTGCCGATCCAAAAGGCGACTCCCGAAATCTGGGATTTCTGGGATATTTTGGGTGGTGCCCCTGGAATGCAGATCCTAAATAAATCCTGGCGTGGATTGGATGGAAAGGGAGCTCAAAGTCGATCCATTCCCACCCCATCCCATGGGCACGGACACCTCCCACTATCCCAGGCTGCTCCAAGCCCCATCCAACCTTTCCTTGGATACTTCCAGGGATCCAGGGGCAGCCACAAAGCTCTGGGAATGGTTTGGGAATGTGGGATAGGGAAGGAATTCCTGCGGAGATCAGGAAGGTTTTGCTGCTGGATGTAGCCTTGGAATTACGGAACGGTTTTAAAGCAAGAACTTCCCTCTTTTCCCGTGCGTTTTCCATCTCCAAGGCCTCTCATCCCGACGTGGGATGGATGGGATCCCAAAAAGGAGGGAATTCCATGGAAGGCCGGAGCAAAGGGCTGTTTGCAGCGACACCAGGAGCATCTTTTCCCGGTTTTTTTTTTTGTTTTTGTTTTTCCAGGGAAACAGCTTCCAGAGTTTCGATCTGAAGCTGGTGTGGGTGGATGAAAAGTGCGGAGAGAAATCGGCTCCGGGATCGTGAGTGAGAAATTCCCAGCGGGAATTAAAAATCCAGGGAATGCGAATGTTGAGGGTGATGGGAAAATGATCCAAAGCTCGCTCCCGTCTCCTTTCCAGGCAGTTTTGGGATGTGGATATTGGGGATCTCAGCAGCTTGGAATTTGCTGCCTGATTGAAATCCCGGAATTTCTGAGCTTGGAAAAACCCTCTGGAATCATCCGAGCTGTGCCCAGCCCAGAGCACCTCCAGGAATTCCCTGGATACTTCCAAGGCTGGGAATCCAAACCTCCCTGGGCAATTCCAAGGCCTGAGCGCCTTTTCCATGAAAAAATTCCTGCCACCTCCAGGAATTTTCTGGGCACCTCCAAGGCTGGGAATCCAAACCTCCCTGGGCAATTCCAAGGCCTGAGCGCCTTTTCCATGAAAAAATTCCTGCCACCTCCAGGAATTTTCTGGGCACCTCCAAGGCTGGGAATCCAAACGTCCCTGGGCAATTCCAAGGCCTGAGCGCCTTTTCCATGAAAAAATTCCTGCCTCCTCCAGGAATTCCCTGGATACTTCCAAGGCTGGGAATCCAAACCTCCCTGGGCAATTCCAAGGCCTGAGCGCCTTTTCCATGAAAAAATTCCTGCCACCTCCAGGAATTTTCTGGGCACCTCCAAGGCTGGGAATCCAAACGTCCCTGGGCAATTCCAAGGCCTGAGCGCCTTTTCCATGAACAGAATTCCTGCTGCTTTCCCCCCCGCCTCTCCTCTCATCCCAAATTCTTTACTCCAGACTTGGAGAACTTGAGATCCCTCCAGGAAAAGCACCTAGAAAAGCGCCGGCAGCTCCTGGAGGGGCGCGGGAAGAGCAGGAATTGCCGTTGGATCGGGAAATGCCGTTTCCATGCCGGATTTTCCCTTCCAGGTACGGACTGCGCATCACAACTCCGGAAGAAACCTTCGTCCTCTCCGCCAAGGAGCCCCAAATAAAGGTCGGGCTTCGGGATTTTCCCAACTTTTTATGATTCGAGGCAGGATAATCATCCAGGAGGGCTCGGCTTGGGATTTTTCACTCTTTTTCCAAGAAAATCTGGGATGAGATTGCCGGAGGGGGCTCCGAGTTGATGGGATTGAGGAATGTCGGTGGGAGCCCATCGGTTTCTTCCCGCTTTTCCTGGAGTTTTCCACAGGCAGCTTGGGATTTGAATGAACGTCGTGATTAAACATCCAAGGGGAAATTTCCCACTTTTTTCACATCCAAGTGGAAATTCCTCCCTTTTTTCACATCCGAGTGGAAAATTTTCCCACTTTTTTCACATCCAAGGGGAAATTTTTCCTGTTTTTTTCACATCCAAGGAGAAATTTCCCACTTTTTTCACATCCAAGTGGAAATTTCCCACTTTTTTCACATCCAAGGAGAAATTTCCTGCTTTTTTTACCGTCCAAGTGGAAATTTTCCATTTCTTTCCATCCAAGTGGAAATTTCCCACTTTTTTTCCCATCCAAGGAGAAAATTCCCACTTTTTCCCATCCAAGTGGAAATTCCTCCCTTTTTTCACATCCGAGTGGAAAATTTTCCTGTTTTTTTCACATCCAAGGGGAAATTTCCCACTTTTTTCACATCCAAGTGGAAATTTTTCCTGTTTTTTTCACATCCAAGTGAAAATTCCTCCTTTTTTCCCATCCAAGTGGAAATTCCTCCCTTTTTTCACATCCGAGTGGAAAATTTTCCCACTTTTTTCACATCCAAGGGGAAATTTTTCCTGTTTTTTTCACATCCAAGGAGAAATTTCCCACTTTTTTCACATCCAAGTGGAAATTCCCCCCCTTTTTTCCGTCCAAGTGGAAATTCCCCCCTTTTTTCCCCATCCAAGTGAAAATTCCTCCTTTTTTTTCCCATCCAAGTGGAAAATCCCCCCTTTTTTCCCCATCCAAGTGAAAATTCCCCCCTTTTTTCCCCATCCAAGTAGAAATTCCTCCTTTTTTCCCATCCAAGTGGAAATTCCCCCCTTTTTTCCCCATCCAAGTGAAAATCCCCCCTTTTTTCCCCATCCAAGTGGAAATTCCTCCTTTTTCCCCATCCAAGTAGAAATCCCCCCTTTTTTCCCCATCCAAGTGAAAATCCCCCCTTTTTCCCCATCCAAGTGGAAATTCCCCCCTTTTTTCCCCATCCAAGTAGAAATTCCTCCTTTTTTCCCATCCAAGTGAAAATTCCTCCTTTTTTCCCATCCAAGTGGAAATTCCCCCCTTTTTTCCCCATCCAAGTGAAAATTCCCCCCTTTTTTCCCCATCCAAGTAGAAATTCCTCCTTTTTCCCATCCAAGTAGAAATTCCCCCTTTTTTCCCCATCCAAGTAGAAATTCCCCCTTTTTTCCCCATCCAAGTAGAAATTCCTCCTTTTTCCCATCCAAGTAGAAATTCCTCCTTTTTCCCATCCAAGTGGAAATTCCCCCCTTTTTTTCCCCATCCAAGTAGAAATTCCCCCCTTTTTTCCCCATCCAAGTCGAAATCCCTCCCTCCTTTGCTCTTCCCTCTCCGCTCCACCCCCTCCCGCCGCTCTCCCTCCTCTGCCATTCCCAGTTTCCCGGTTTTCCCGCAGGCCGCGTGGCGCTGGAAGCTGGAGCAGGCCGTGCGCCAGGCGCTCCACGGCAAGCGGGATTTCCCTCTCTGGGGCCACGCTGGCCAAGGCGGCGCCGCTCCGAGCCACCGCTTCTTCTCCTACACCTTCGGCGCGGCCGGCCGGCTCCGAGGGGCCACCTACGAGGGCGAGTGGCGCTGGGGGAAGCCCCATGGCAAGTAAGGAACCTCTGGGGCCCCTTTTTCCGAGCGGGAATGAGGCCGGAATTGGGGTTGGGGAAGGTCGGGGATGATCCCCGAGGTCACTCAAGGACATCACCGAGGGGCTCCTCCTTTTTGGGCATTTCCGGAGTGGGGATAAGGGAGGAGTTGGGTTGTTAAGGGGGTTGGGGGTTGGAATCCGGGCTGGAATGGGCCAGGCTCTGATTCCTGCTTCACTCGTTCCTAGAGGGAATTCTGGCCTTGAGAGCAGGTTTAGCAAAGCCTGAGTTCCAAACCTTGGGATTTATGGATTGTCTCAGCCATGGCTTAGGGATTAAACCCCATAAACGAGGTGTTGATCACCCTGAAGGTGCTGCGTGGGCTGGTGCCTCTGATCAGCGTTTAGGCTTGGCCTAAAATCAAGATCTCGGCTTAAGACATGAAAACCTCACCCTCACGATGAGGAAGATCCCCATAAAAAGCCTTCACTTGTGAACAGGAGAAAAATTTGATTCCCTGCTTCCAAAGTCTCTTTGGACTTTATCCAGAGGGAATTCTGGCCTTCAGAGCAGGCTTAGCAAAGCCTGAGTCCTAAAACTTGGGATTTATTGTGGATTAAATCCTAAAGGCTGCCCTGTAAATGAGGTGTTGATCACCCTGAAGGTGCTGCGTGGGCTGGTGCCTCTGATCAGCGTTTAGGCTTGGCCTAAAATCAAGATCTCGGCTTAAGACATGAAAACCTCACCCTCACGATGAGGAAAATCCCCATAAAAAGGCTTTGTTGGGAGAAATTTGATTCCCTGCTACCAAAATCTCCTTAAACTTTACCCAAACTTGAAACATCCAAACTTTTACCCAAGGAATTAAACCGAGCTTAAATACAAACTGCATTGACTGGAACAGGGGAGGTGTTCAGTAAATCCGAGCTTAAGCGAGGGAATGTCTGGGAATCAAAGGTTCCCAACCAAAATTCCTTTGATATAGGATAGAGAAGAGTCTGGGGGGTTTTTTTTGGGAAAACCATGGAATATGAGCAACCTCCTCAGCCACCAAAACCTTTGGAAATCTTCTTTTCCACGAGTTTTCCACAGTTTGCTCTGGAAGCAAAAAGGATGGAGAGACTTGGTTGGAGAGAGCCTTCAAAAAAATGAACGAATCCACACTAGGAATGGCTTGGGAGGGCTTTTCCTTCAGTTCCAACCCCAAATCCAAAGCTGAATCCTGAAGATTCCACGGAAAAGATTGTGGAATGGCATCCAAGGAATGTTTAGGGCAGAGCTGCACCTGCGGAGAGCCCTGGGCATCGTCGCCACCTTCACTCCCTCAAAACCGTGCCCCGGTTTTTGTCCTCCCCTGCCCTAGGGCTGGAAAATCGGGATTAATCCCAACCTCTCCTGCTTCCCATGGAGTGACTCGGGTGAGGCATCCCAGGAGATCTGGGGCCGAATTAAGGGATTGCGGATGTTCAATACCTTGGATTTGAGTTCCCTTCCCACTCCTGGAATTCCTCTGCCATGATTTTGTTGCCGGAAGGTTCCGGAGCAGCGTCTTGGCCTTGGTGGCTGCTCCGGGATTTCTGAGGGAGGAGAATGTGGGAAGAGCTGTGGGAGTGGGAATTCGGGCTCTTTGGCAAAAACATCCGTGTTTTCCATGCTCTGTCCTGGAATTCCAGGTGACCTGGGGTGGGGGAAGGACAGACTCCCACTCGGATGGGGCTGGAGCAAACATGGAATTCCGGAATATCCTGAGTGGGATGCACCCACCAGGATCATCCAATCCAACTCCAAGCCCTGCACAGACATCCCAACAATCCCACCCTGCGCTTTCCAAACGCTCCTGGAGCAGCCTTGGGAATGTGCCCGTTCCGTTGGGAGCCCGTTCAGTGCCCGACACCCTCTGGGGGAAGAACCTTTTCCTAAACCCAACCTAAACCCGGCTCAGCTCCAGCTGTTCCCTCATCCCTTTTGGATTTTCCATTCCCACCCACAAATCCAAAGGAGATGAAAGCAAAGATTTAAAATTTGGAACGCATCCAAGCAATTCTTTGGAAAACCTGGAAAAGAGCCCACCTCGTGGGGGGGTTGGAACAACAACCTCGGCGCGAGTCCAACCGCCTCGTCATGGTTTTGGTGTTGCACCATCTCCTGTCAAACTGACCCAGAGGAGGTTTGGATTAAACTTTGCCATGGAATTCCTGGCTGGGAGGGGCTGGGCTGGAATTCCCAGAGAAGCTGAGGCTGTCCCTGGATCCCTGGGAATGTCCAAGGCCAGGTTGGACACTTGGAGCAGCCATGGGGTGAGATGGTCTTCAAGGTGCCTCCAACCCAAACCATTCCACGATTCCATCATTCCATTTCCTCTGGCTGGGCAACACGCAGGGATCGGATTTGCTGGGATGAGGCGAGAATTACAGCGGGTGTGGGTGGAGTGGGAGACCGGGAAGATGGGAAATGCACTCCGGACCTGAGCAGGAATTCCACCACCCTTTTTTTATTCCCGTTTCTCCCTGCTTTGTCACCTCCTGGAATTCGCTTTCCCAGCCCCCACAAACCAGCTGGAATTCATGATCCCTTGGGCCTGGTGTTCCTCTCTTGTTTTCCCAGTGCCCGACACGCTGGAATTCCGGGCTGTGGTGTCGCCGTGTCCGTGGGGATGTGCCAGGCTCTGGCTGAATCCCTGTAATTAAGCAAGGATCACATGCAAGGCCCTAAAGGCACAACCCAGCACCTCCCCAAAATGTTTTTGGGATTAGGGAACGTGCAATGGATTCTTCCCACTCATCCCAGAGCAGGAAAATATGATGGGATTAAATCCTCCTCCCGCTGAAAACCAAGGCCTGGAGGTGCCTTTTGTGTCCTTGTCCTCCGAGGGATTTTTTGGATGTTTGCCATCAAATCTGGGAATGGTTTGGGTTGGGAAGAACTTGGGGAAAGATCCAATTCCGACCCCCTGCCGTGGGCGTCTTCCACGGGACTCAAAGCTCCGTCCAAGCTGGCCGAAATATTTAGGCTGTGCTTTACAAGCTCCTGTTCCATGTGGGAATGTTGAGATGTCCCTTCTGAGAGAATTCCTTGGATTCCAGGGGGACACTGAGGTGGCGCGATGGACGCAACCACGTCGGGGATTTCCAGGAGGGCCTGGAGCACGGGTAAGCCTTGGAAAACGGGATATTCCCGCTTTTCGGAGTAACCTATGGAATGGTTCATCCCGGAGGTTGTCACGTGGAGAGAGGGGACTGGCAGTGAGCGGCAGGGGATCAGTTCCGGGCAGACGTTTCCATTCAGCTGGAAGCTGATCCCTAAATCCATGGGAATTTATTCATAGGAAGTGTCTTGAAGTCGTTTTTAGATCCCTTTAAAACCTCGCTTCCATCAGGAGTTTGCACAGGGAAGAAACCATTCCATGAAATTCGCGTATTATTTATCTCGATTTTCTTGGAAGGAAGACTTGAAGATTCCTCATTTTTCCAAGGGTTTTAAGGGGGGAAAAAAAGATCCCGAACACTTTTTGTCGGGAATTCCAAAACATTTCACTCAGGGAAGGGGTAAAAAGGGGGGGAAACCAAGGCTGGAAGAAACTCTGGAGAAGGAACGACGAAGAACTGGGAATGCCGCTCCCAAGGGGATGAGTTTTCCATTGGAAAAAATCCAGTGGCACCTGGGAGAAATATCCGAGGTGGGGTTGATTCCGAGCACGGAAAGATTGGGAATCTGGGAGGTCCTTGGGTTTTTAGACTTCATCCACTACAACGGAGCCGCCCTTTTCCATGGTGACCTTTCCATGGTGACCTTTTCCATGCTGCCCTTTTCCAAGGTGACCGTTTCCATGGTGACCTTTTCCACGCCGCCCTTTTCCATGCCGCCCTTTTCCATGCTGCCCTTTTCCATGGTGACCGTTTCCATGGTGACCTTTCCATGGTGATCTTTTCCATGCCGCCCTTTTCCATGGTGACCTTTTCCATGGTGACCTTTCCATGCCGTCCTTTTCCATGGTGACCTTTTCCATGGTGACCTTTTCCATGCCACCCTTTTCCATGCCGGCCTTTTCCATGGTGACCTTTTCCATGCTGCCCTTTTCCATGGTGACCGTTTCCATGGTGACCTTTCCATGGTGATCTTTTCCATGCCGCCCTTTTCCATGGTGACCTTTTCCATGCCGGCCTTTTCCATGGTGACCGTTTCCACGCCGCCCTTTTCCATGCCGCCCTTTTCCATGGTGACCTTTTCCATGCCGGCCTTTTCCATGGTGACCTTTTCCATGGTGACCTTTCCATGCCGCCCTTTTCCATGGTGACCTTTTCCATGGTGACCTTTTCCATGTGCCCCTGGCAGGTTTGGGATCTGCCTGGTCCCGCGGCGCTCCGAGGACCGCTACGACTGCTACAAGTGCCACTGGTACCAGGGCAAGATGAGGGGCTACGGAATCTGTGAGTAAGTAAAATCCATGGATGTGTTCCAGGGAAAAGGGGGCTCCAAGGGTTGAAAGCGGGAAATGTCCGAAATCTTTGGAGCCTGCTCTGGAAATGCTTTGTGGGTTTTTAGAATTCCAGAATTGTTTGGGAGTTTAAGGATCATCCCATTCCCACCCCATTCCATGGGCAGGGACCCCTCCCACTGTCCCAGGCTGCTCCCAGCCCCAGTGTCCAGCCTGGCCTTGGGCACTGCCAGGGATCCAGGGGCAGCCCCAGCTGCTCTGGCAATTCCAGCCCAGCCCCTCCCCACCCTCCCAGCCAGCAATTCCCAATTCCCAATCTCCCATCCATCGCTGGCCTCTGGCACTGGGAAGCCATTCCCTGTATCCTGTCCCTCCAGGCCTTGTCCCCAGTCCCTCTCCAGCTCTCCTGGAGCCCCTTTAGGCCCTGCCAGGAGCTCGGAGCTCTCCCTGGAATTTTCTCTTCTGAGGTCACCCCAAATGCTTTGGCCCCTGGGAACACCGGGCTGCCCACAGATCCTGCTCATCCCTATCCCGGATTTCTCCATGCCGAGTGTGGCAGAGGAGAACCGACAACCCAACATTCCAACTGGGATAGGCCCATGGAAGAGGAACGTGGATGTTCTGCTCCTGATTTAAACTCAGAGTTGCTCTTCCCAGAGGGATCAATGCAGGGAAGGGCTGGTGGCCACCACAAAGAGGTGGATCCAAGCCTGGCTTCCTACGGATCTGATGTTCCAGCCTGGATTCCCCAGTGCTCCCTGTGCCCAGGCTGGTGAGAGGTCATGGACTCAGTGGCCTCTCCCAGGACAATTCCACGCCCGTGCGTTGTGTCCTTGGAAAATTTGGGAAGCTATGGAATGTCCGGTTTGGGCGATGCCCATTCCTTGAGTGCACAAGGATCAAATCCAGCGCTCTCAGACAAATATGGGGAATCTTTAGGGATGGAGCAGCCTGATCTCCTCATTTTCCTGGCTTCCTGCTCCAGGAGTTGCTGTCAGATATTCCCAGCCTGGAATTCCATCCCTCTTCCTGCAGGTATGGGAATGACACGGTCTACAAGGGCTACTTCAAGGACAACGTGCGCCAAGGCTTTGGGATCCTGGAGAACTTCTCGGCCGAGCATCCCTTCAAATACACGGGACAATGGGAAAACGACAAAAAGAATGGATATGGGATCTGGGAAGACAGGGAGAGGTAAAGGTGGGATGGATCTGAGGTGGCTTTAGGTGTGGGAGAAGTTTGGATTTGATGGGATAAATCCTCGTGTTTGGATGGGGAAGTTTGGGATGGAGCCAGGCTTGAATTCCTTGGAAAACATTCCCAGATGGGGAAGTTTGGGATGGAGCCAGGCTTGAATTCCTTGGAAAACATTCCCGGAGCTGAGTTTGTATGGGACATCCTGGAGAACTTCTCAGCCAAGGGTTCCTTCAAATCCATGGGATGATGGGAAAATGACAAAAAGAATGGATATGGGATCTGGGAAGATAAGGAGAGGTAAAGGTGGGATGGATCTGAGGTGGCTTTAGGTGTGGGAGAAGTTTGGATTTGATGGGATAAATCGTCGTGTTTGGATGGGGAGGTTTGGGATGGAGCCAGGCTTGAATTCCTTGGAAAACATTCCCAGATGGGGAAGTTTGGGATGGAGCCAGGCTTGAATTCCTTGGAAAACATTCCCGGAGCTGAGTTTGTATGGGACATCCTGGAGAACTTCTCAGCCGAGGGTTCCTTCACATCCACGGGACAATGGGAAAACAACAAAAAGAATGGATATGGGATCTGGGAAGACAGGGAGAGGTAAAGGTGGGATGGATCTGAGGTGGCTTTAGGTGTGGGAGAAGTTTGGATTTGATGGGATAAATCGTCGTGTTTGGATGGGGAAGTTTGGGATGGAGCCAGGCTTGAATTCCTTGGAAAACATTCCCAGATGGGGAAGTTTGGGATGGAGCCAGGGGGTGTAAGGCTTGAATTCCTTGGAAAACATTCCCAGATGGGGAAGTTTGGGATGGAGCCAGGGGGTGTAAGGCTTGAATTCCTTGGAAAACATTCCCGGAGTGGAGTTTGAATGGGACATCCTGGAGAACTTCTCAGCCAAGGGTTCCTTCAAATCCATGGGATGATGGGAAAACGACAAAAAGAATGGATATGGGGTCTGGGAAGATAAGGAGAGGTAAAGGTGGGATGGATTTGGATTGGGTGGGAGAAATCCCAAGGTTTGGATGGGAAGATTTGGGTTGGAGGGGGTGGATTCCTGGGAAAGTGTTCCGGGAGCTGAGTTTGTGTGGGACATCCTGCACATCATGGATGGAGAGCTGGGAAAACTGGGAAAAATCCCGACTTTGGCTTTTCTTGCATTCCAGAGGCGAGAGATACATCGGGATGTGGCTGGATGACCACAGGCACGGAGCCGGCATCGTGGTGACCCAGTCAGGGATCTGCTTCCAGAGGACATTCCATGCCGATAAAATGGTGGTGAGTCCAGGATTTCCATGGAATCTCTGAATCCCTGGCATGTGGGATTCGCTGCCAAGGACGAGATGGAGATTTCATTCCGGAATGAATCTTGGAGGACAAAGAGGGTCGGAAATCAGGGAAAGGTTCTTCCTTGGGAAGGTGGTGGGCCACTGGATATTCCCCAGGGAATGGGCGCATTCCCGAGGTTTCCAGAGCTCCAGGAATGTTTGGATAATGCTCCCAGGGATTCACAGGGTGGGATTGTTGGGATGGCTGCGTTGGATTTTGATCCTTGTGGGCCTTTCCCACTCAGGATATTCCATGATTTTCCCATAGAAACGCTTTTGAAGAACAAGAGCTTGGTTAAGTTCCGGTTCTTAGGACCTTCCAGAGGGCAGGGATGGATGGGATTTGGGATGGAATTCCTGGCTGGGCTGGAATTCCCAGAGAAGCTGGGGCTGGATCCCTGGAAGTGTCCAAGGCCCGGCTGGAGCAGCCTGGGACAGTGGGAAGTGTCCCTGCCCATGGAATGGGATGATCCTGAAGCTCCCTTCCATCCCAAACCATTCCGAGATTCCACAACATTCCATCTTTCCTGGAGATCCCCAACCCTTCCCTTTCCAACGGGAACTCACCCATCAAACATTGGGAATTCACCGGTCCAACATTGCGAGTCCAGTTCACGCAAAGGTTGGGAATTGGCGAGGAAAAACAAAGGGAATTTGGAATAAAACCATGGAAACCCCATCCTTAAAAAAACCCAACGAGCTCATCCCTGCTTCCCAAATTCAGGAAAAACATTGGGGGTGGACACTTCCCGGTAATCCTCCAGCCACGGAGAACCCGAGCACAGCTCCATTGCTTTGCCAGAGGCTCCTCGAACTTCCCGAAGTTTCCAGGTGGGAGCAGCCGCTCCGCTTTTCCTCATGGAAAACTGCCGGGAGCAAGCAGCTTCCCTTGGCAAGCTCGGATTTCTCCAGAGGGGGCCTTGTCCGGGAAGGAAAGAATTCCAGAGGAAAATGTCTTCCGGCTCGGGAAGTGGCCGCTGGTGACTCAGGAAGTTTCCTGGCTGCTTTGGGGATGAGGAAAGCTCCAGGTGGAAAGCTGGGGTTAAATCCCAGTGGGAAGAGAATTCCTTAGGGATAGGAATTATCCCGTGGCTTTCCCTGGAGCAGTTTCCCAGGGAATGGGCGCATTCCCGAGGTTTCCAGAGCTCTGGGAATGTTTGGATAACGCTCCCGGGGACAGGCAGGGATTGTCGGTTGGATTCCGATCCTTACGGATCCCTTCCCGCAGGGAATTCCATGATTCTGCACATTCCTGTTCTGTGGGAATCAGTTCCTAAAGAAGCATCCGGAAAATATCCCGGACTTGGGAGCACCACGAGTTTGACCCCGTGACATTCCTCGGTTTCCCTTCCCAGCACAGGATCCTGCTTTTTTTGTCCCTTTCCCAAGGAAAATCCATGGAATCCTTGTGCCATTCCGAGCTTCCTCACCACTCCATGGATTTTCCAGAACTTTCTCCCGACCACAGACAGGAAAAATCAGGGAAAACCCCAACCCAAATTCTTGGCATCCGCATTCCACGAGTCGATCCCGTATCCCATCAATGGGATTTTTCCGGGATGAATCGGAGCAGGTGGGAATTCTGTGGTGTAGTGGTTCGGTCTAAAATACTCGTTACTGTTTATCTGCTGCGAGATGAGAATTAGGAGAAACGCAAAGCAGGCACCAAACTGGAAAGAATAGAAAGAAGTTGATGAACAGACCTAAAAGAGGGGAAAGAAAAAAAATAAAATCAGACCACACCTTCAGAACTCTCCTCCTCCCCCCACCTCCCTCCCTTCTCCCGCTGACAATGGAAAAAGACAACCCTGGAGATGTTCAGTCTGTCACCACTTCCATAAAAACCTCGTTCAGTCCATTTAGAAAGAGAAGTCTCTTCTTGCTCGCGCTATGAAAACATTATCACAACGAGACAGCCGCCCACTTCCAAATATTGTTCAGTCCATTTAGGAAGAAGAGTCTCTCTGCCTGCGTGTGAGTCTCTTCCCCCGACTTGCAGCTTTTCCCGCAACTGCTTTCGAGGGTCCACTCTTGAAGTTTTTTGGGGTACAATTTTAAGGTTGAGCCGTTCAGAAACAAAAACAGAGGCCCTTCTCCTTCCCTGGGAGCAAAGGGTCTTCATCATCTTCATCATTAGGACTATCTCTGGGAGCATCTCTAGGAACTGAGGTTTCTCCTTTCCCGTTTGGAGCAAAAGTCCTCATCTGGTTCATCTCTAGGAACTGAGGTTTCTCCTTTCCCATTTGGAGCAAAAATCCTCATCTGGTTCATCTCTAGGGACTGAGGTTTTCTCCTTTCCCATTTGGAGCAAAAATCCTCATCTGGTTCATCTCTAGGAACTGAGGTTTCTCCTTTCCCGTTTGGAGCAAAAATTCTCATCTGGTTCATCTCTAGGAACTGAGGTTTCTCCTTTCCCGTTTGGAGCAAAAGTCCTCATCTGGTTCATCTCTAGGAACTGAGGTTTCTCCTTTCCCATTTGGAGCAAAAATCCTCATCTGGTTCATCTCTAGGAACTGAGGTTTCTCCTTTCCCGTTTGGAGCAAAAATCCTCATCTGGTTCATCTCTAGGAACTGAGGTTTCTCCTTTCCCATTTGGAGCAAAAATCCTCATCTGGTTCATCTCTAGGAACTGAGGTTTCTCCTTTCCCATTTGGAGCAAAAGTCCTCATCTGGTTCATCTCTAGGGACTGAGGTTTCTCCTTTCCCGTTTGGAGCAAAAATCCTCATCTGGTTCATCTCTAGGGACTGAGGTTTTCTCCTTTCCCGTTTGGAGCAAAAATCCTCATCTGGTTCATCTCTAGGAACTGAGGTTTCTCCTTTCCCATTTGGAGCAAAAATTCTCATCTGGTTCATCTCTAGGAACTGAGGTTTCTCCTTTCCCATTTGGAGCAAAAATCCTCATCTGGTTCATCTCTAGGGACTGAGGTTTCTCCTTTCCCGTTTGGAGCAAAAATCCTCATCTGGTTCATCTCTAGGAACTGAGGTTTCTCCTTTCCCGTTTGGAGCAAAAGTCCTCATCTGGTTCATCTCTCGGGACTGAGGTTTCTCCTTTCCCGTTTGGAGCAAAAATCCTCATCTGGTTCATCTCTAGGAACTGAGGTTTCTCCTTTCCCGTTTGGAGCAAAAGTCCTCATCTGGTTCATCTCTAGGAACTGAGGTTTCTCCTTTCCCGTTTGGAGCAAAAATCCTCATCTGGTTCATCTCTAGGAACTGAGGTTTCTCCTTTCCCGTTTGGAGCAAAAATCCTCATCTGGTTCATCTCTAGGAACTGAGGTTTCTCCTTTCCCATTTGGAGCAAAAATCCTCATCTGGTTCATCTCTAGGGACTGAGGTTTCTCCTTTCCCGTTTGGAGCAAAAATCCTCATCTGGTTCATCTCTAGGAACTGAGGTTTCTCCTTTCCCGTTTGGAGCAAAAGTCCTCATCTGGTTCATCTCTAGGGACTGAGGTTTCTCCTTTCCCATTTGGAGCAAAAGTCCTCATCTGGTTCATCTCTAGGAACTGAGGTTTCTCCTTTCCCATTTGGAGCAAAAATCCTCATCTGGTTCATCTCTAGGAGCTGAGGTTTCTCCTTTCCCATTTGGAGCAAAAATCCTCATCTGGTTCATCTCTAGGGACTGAGGTTTTCTCCTTTCCCATTTGGAGCAAAAGTCCTCATCTGGTTCATCTCTAGGAACTGAGGTTTCTCCTTTCCCGTTTGGAGCAAAAGTCCTCATCTGGTTCATCTCTAGGGACTGAGGTTTCTCCTTTCCCATTTGGAGCAAAAGTCCTCATCTGGTTCATCTCTAGGAACTGAGGTTTCTCCTTTCCCGTTTGGAGCAAAAATCCTCATCTGGTTCATCTCTCGGGACTGAGGTTTTCTCCTTTCCCATTTGGAGCAAAAATCCTCATCTGGTTCATCTCTAGGAACTGAGGTTTCTCCTTTCCCATTTGGAGCAAAAATCCTCATCTGGTTCATCTCTAGGAACTGAGGTTTCTCCTTTCCCGTTTGGAGCAAAAATCCTCATCTGGTTCATCTCTAGGAACTGAGGTTTCTCCTTTCCCATTTGGAGCAAAAATCCTCATCAGGTCCATCTCTAGGGACTGAGGTTTTCTCCTTTCCCATTTGGAGCAAAAATTCTCATCTGGTTCATCTCTAGGAACTGAGGTTTCTCCTTTCCCATTTGGAGCAAAAATCCTCATCTGGTTCATCTCTAGGAACTGAGGTTTCTCCTTTCCTGTTTGGAGCAAAAGTCCTCATCTGGTTCATCTCTAGGGACTGAGGTTTTCTCCTTTCCCGTTTGGAGCCAAAGTCCTCATCTGGTCCATCTCTCCCTGTCCAAACTTCTCATGAAATCACAGCTGCGTCAGCATCTGCCTATCTCAGTGCAGGTGCTTTTGCTCGCGAGTTGAGCACTCCACCCCCCGTATCTTCATGAAATTCCAACGGGATACTCTGATATATCATAGCTTCACAACAGAATTTCAGCTTTAAGCATCTCCTCTCTCTCTTCCCTCAGGTTTTCAGCTCTTCCCAGCAATAAAAGGGTTACTCTCACCTCGGCCTTGCAGCTTTGCAGCTGGAATGTTGAATTTTTCTCATCGCAGTGGAGAGGGGGGAGAGCCGAGCCGCTCCGGCTGCCCACGGCAAGGCAGTGGCGGGGGGGTTCCACAGCTGGAACAGATCCATCGGCTCCAGGATGGCCGTGGCCCGGTGGCCCCCGCTCGGGGCCCGCAGCCGCCTGTGCCAGCGCCGGAAACGAGAGAGAGCTCGGAGGGGGAGTTTGTCCATTCTTGAGTGTGGATCACAGAGGTGGTCACGACTCTGAGTGGCTCAGAGAATTGTCCATGTTCCCACTGGCCGCTGATAGGTTCTGCCAGGTCCCAGTATCCCTTCCGGAACTCTCCTTGCCAACCCATGAGAGCGCGGCAGGAATTCAGCGCTTTTCCTCTCCCATCCGAAGGGTTCCGGAATTCTGCTGCTGGAAGACGACTCCGTCTACGAAGGGAACTTCACGGAAGATCTGACCTTCGTAGGAAAGGTGGGAATCTCCTCCCTCTCCTCCCGGAATTGCCGCGTGGATTCATCAGCCAAGGGTCCTTCCGGGAAAAAAAAAAAATCCCCCTTTGCCTGGGTTTCGGGATCTTTTTAGCGCAGAAGGAGCGGAAGGTTGGGAATTTTGGGAATTGTTCGGGGTTTTCAGGGTTCAGTTCCTTCAGGTTGGGGCTTTTTGGTTGAGGTTTTGGGGGTTTTGGGGGTTTATGGGACATTTTTGGTCGAAGTTTTGGGGTTTTTTTGGGGTTTATGGGACATTTTTGGTTGAATTTTGGGGGTTTTGGGGTTTTTTTGGTTGGGTTTTTGGGGTATTTTTGGCTGAGTCTTTTGGGGTTTGGGGTTTTTTTTCTTTTTTTTGGGTTGTTTTGGGTTTTTCAGGACATTTTTTGGTTGAATTTTTGGGGTTTTTATTGGTTTTCCTGGGACATTTCAGTTGAGGTTTTTGGAGGTTTTTGTTTTTATTTTTCTTGGGTTTTTCAGGACATTCTTGGTTGAAGTTTTGGGGTTTTTTTTAGCTTTTTATTGGGTTTTATGGGACATTTTTGGTTGAAGTTTTGGGGTTTTTTTGGGGTTTATGGGACATTTTTGGTTGAGTTTTGGGGGTTTTGGGGTTTTTTTGGTCGGGTTTTTGGGGTATTTTTGGCTGAGTCTTTTGGGGTTTGGGGTTTTTTTCTTTTTTTTGGGTTGTTTTGGGTTTTCTGGGACATTTTTGGTTGAATTTTGGGGGTTTTGGGTTTTTTTTGTTGGGTTTTTATTGGGTTTTTCAGGACATTTTTTGGTTGAATTTTTGGGGTTTTTATTGGTTTTCCTGGGACATTTCAGTTGACGTTTTTGGAGGTTTTTGTTTTTATTTTTCTTGGGTTTTTCAGGACATTCTTGGTTGAATTTTTGGGGTTTTTTTAGCTTTTTATTGGGTTTTATGGGACATTTTTGGTTGAAGTTTTGGGGTTTTTTTGGGGTTTATGGGACATTTTTGGTTGAGTTTTGGGGGTTTTGGGGTTTTTTTGGTTGGGTTTTTGGGGTATTTTTGGCTGAGTCTTTTGGGGTTTGGGGTTTTTTTTCTTTTTTTTGGGTTGTTTTGGGTTTTTCAGGACATTTTTTGGTAGAATTTTGGGGGTTTTGGGGTTTTTTTGTTGGGTTTTTATTGGGTTTTTCAGGACATTTTTTTGGTTGAATTTTTGGGGTTTTTATTGGGTTTTCTGGGACATTTCAGTTGAGGTTTTTGGAGGTTTTTGTTTTTATTTTTCTTGGGTTTTTCAGGACATTCTTGGTTGAATTTTTGGGGGTTTTTTTAGCTTTTTATTGGGTTTTATGGGACATTTTTGGTTGAAGTTTTGGGGTTTTTTTGGGGTTTATGGGACATTTTTGGTTGAATTTTGGGGGTTTTGGGGTTTTTTTGGTTGGGTTTTTGGGGTATTTTTGGCTGAGTCTTTTGGGGTTTGGGGTTTTTTTCTTTTTTTTGGGTTGTTTTGGGTTTTTCAGGACATTTTTTGGTTGAATTTTTGGGGTTTTTATTGGTTTTCCTGGGACATTTCAGTTGAGGTTTTTGGAGGTTTTTGTTTTTATTTTTCTTGGGTTTTTCAGGACATTCTTGGTTGAAGTTTTGGGGTTTTTTTTAGCTTTTTATTGGGTTTTATGGGACATTTTTGGTTGAAGTTTTGGGGTTTTTTTGGGGTTTATGGGACATTTTTGGTTGAGTTTTGGGGGTTTTGGGGTTTTTTTTGGTCGGGTTTTTGGGGTATTTTTGGCTGAGTCTTTTGGGGTTTGGGGTTTTTTTCTTTTTTTTGGGTTGTTTTGGGTTTTTCAGGACATTTTTTGGTTGAATTTTTGGGGTTTTTATTGGTTTTCCTGGGACATTTCAGTTGAGGTTTTTGGAGGTTTTTGTTTTTATTTTTCTTGGGTTTTTCAGGACATTTTTGATTGAAGTTTTGGGGTTTTTTTTGGGGTTTATGGGACATTTTTGGTCAAAGTTTTGGGGTTTTGGGGTTTTTTGGTTGGGTTTTTGGGGTATTTTTGGCTGAGTCTTTTGGGGTTTGGGGTTTTTTTTCTTTTTTTTGGGTTGTTTTGGGTTTTCTGGGACATTTTTGGTTGAATTTTGGGGGTTTTGGGGTTTTTTTGTTGGGTTTTTATTGGGTTTTTCAGGACATTTTTTGGTTGAATTTTTGGGGTTTTTATTGGGTTTTCTGGGACATTTCAGTTGAGGTTTTTGGAGGTTTTTGTTTTTATTTTTCTTGGGTTTTTCTGGGACATTTTTGGTTGAATTTTTGGGGTTTTTATTGGGTTTTCTGGGACATTTCAGTTCAGGTTTTTGGAGGTTTTTGTTTTTATTTTTCTTGGGTTTTTCAGGACATTTTTGGTTGAATTTTTGGGGTTTTTGTTGGGTTTTTATTGGGTTTTTCAGGACATTTTTTGGTTGAATTTTTGGGGTTTTTATTGGGTTTTCTGGGACATTTCAGTTGAGGTTTTTGGAGGTTTTTGTTTTTATTTTTCTTGGGTTTTTCAGGACATTTTTGGTTGAAGTTTTGGGGTTTTTTTTGGGGTTTATGGGACATTTTTGGTCGAAGTTTGGGGGTTTTGGGGTTTTTTGGTTGGGTTTTTGGGGTATTTTTGGCTGAGTCTTTTGGGGTTTGGGGTTTTTTTTCTTTTTTTTGGGTTGTTTTGGGTTTTCTGGGACATTTTTGGTTGAATTTTGGGGGTTTTGGGTTTTTTTTGTTGGGTTTTTATTGGGTTTTTCAGGACATTTTTTGGTTGAATTTTTGGGGTTTTTATTGGTTTTCCTGGGACATTTCAGTTGACGTTTTTGGAGGTTTTTGTTTTTATTTTTCTTGGGTTTTTCAGGACATTCTTGGTTGAATTTTTGGGGTTTTTTTAGCTTTTTATTGGGTTTTATGGGACATTTTTGGTTGAAGTTTTGGGGTTTTTTTGGGGTTTATGGGACATTTTTGGTTGAGTTTTGGGGGTTTTGGGGTTTTTTTGGTTGGGTTTTTGGGGTATTTTTGGCTGAGTCTTTTGGGGTTTGGGGTTTTTTTTCTTTTTTTTGGGTTGTTTTGGGTTTTCTGGGACATTTTTGGTTGAATTTTGGGGGTTTTTATTGGTTTTCCTGGGACATTTCAGTTGACGTTTTTGGAGGTTTTTGTTTTTATTTTTCTTGGGTTTTTCAGGACATTCTTGGTTGAATTTTTGGGGTTTTTTTTAGCTTTTTATTGGGTTTTATGGGACATTTTTGGTTGAAGTTTTGGGTTTTTTTTGGGGTTTATGGGACATTTTTGGTCGAAGTTTTGGGGTTTTGGGGTTTTTTTGGTCGGGTTTTTGGGGTATTTTTGGCTGAGTCTTTTGGGGTTTGGGGTTTTTTTCTTTTTTTTGGGTTGTTTTGGGTTTTCTGGGACATTTTTTGGTAGAATTTTGGGGGTTTTGGGGTTTTTTTGTTGGGTTTTTATTGGGTTTTTCAGGACATTTTTTGGTTGAATTTTTGGGGTTTTTATTGGGTTTTCTGGGACATTTCAGTTGAGGTTTTTGGAGGTTTTTGTTTTTATTTTTCTTGGGTTTTTCTGGGACATTTTTGGTTGAATTTTTGGGGTTTTTATTGGGTTTTCTGGGACATTTCAGTTGAGGTTTTTGGAGGTTTTTGTTTTTATTTTTCTTGGGTTTTTATGGGACATTTTTGGTTGAAGTTTTGGGTTTTTTTTGGGTTTTTTATTGGGTTTTCTGGGACCTTTTCGGCCACATTTTTTTTTTTTTGTGGGGGTTTTATTGGGATTTATGGGACATTTTTGGTTGAATTTTGGGGGTTTTGGGAGTTTTTTGGTTGGGTATTTGGGGTATTTTTGGCTGAGTCTTTTTTTTGGGTTGTTTTGGGTTTTCTGGGACATTTTTGGTTGAATTTTTGGGGTTTTTGTTGGGTTTTTATTGGGTTTTTCAGGACATTTTTTGGTTGAATTTTTGGGGTTTTTATTGGGTTTTCTGGGACATTTCAGTTGAGGTTTTTGGAGGTTTTTGTTTTTATTTTTCTTGGGTTTTTCTGGGACATTTTTGGTTGAAGTTTTGGGGTTTTTTTTTGGTTTTTATTGGGATTTATGGGACATTTTTGGTTGGGTTTTTGGAGTTTTTTGGGGTTTTTTATTGGGTGTTTTATTGGGTTTTCTGGGACATTTTTGGTTGAAGTTTTGGGGTTTTTTGTTGGGTCTTTATTGGGTTTTCTGGGAACTTCGGTTGAGCTTTTTGGGGTTTTCTTTCTTGGGTTTTTATGGGACATTTCTTGTTGAATTTTTGGGGTTTTTTGTTGGGTTATTTTGGGTTTTCTGGGACATTTTTGGTTGAGGTTTTTGGAGGTTTTTGGGTTTTTTCCCTTGGGTTTCTATGGGACATTTTTGGTTGAGTTTTTGGGTTTTTTTTGGGGGTTTATGGGACATTTTTGGTTGAATTTTGGGGGTTTTGGGAGTTTTTTGGTTGGGTATTTGGGGTATTTTTGGCTGAGTCTTTTTTTTGGGTTGTTTTGGGTTTTCTGGGACATTTTTGGTTGAATTTTTGGGGGTTTTGTTGGGTTTTTTTTGGGTTTTTCAGGACATTTTTTTGGTTGAATTTTTGGGGTTTTTATTGGGTTTTCTGGGACATTTCAGTTGAGGTTTTTGGAGGTTTTTGTTTTTATTTTTCTTGGGTTTTTCAGGACATTCTTGGTTGAATTTTTGGGGTTTTTTTTAGCTTTTTATTGGGTTTTATGGGACATTTTTGGTTGAAGTTTTGGGGTTTTTTTGGGGTTTATGGGACATTTTTGGTTGAATTTTGGGGGTTTTGGGGTTTTTTTGTTGGGTTTTTATTGGGTTTTTCAGGACATTTTTTGGTTGAATTTTTGGGGTTTTTTTGGGGTTTATGGGACATTTTTGGTCGAAGTTTTGGGGTTTTGGGGTTTTTTTGGTTGGGTTTTTGGGGTATTTTTGGCTGAGTCTTTTGGGGTTTGGGGTTTTTTTCTTTTTTTTGGGTTGTTTTGGGTTTTCTGGGACATTTTTGGTTGAATTTTGGGGGTTTTGGGGTTTTTTTGTTGGGTTTTTATTGGGTTTTTCAGGACATTTTTTGGTTGAATTTTTGGGGTTTTTATTGGGTTTTCTGGGACATTTCAGTTGAGGTTTTTGGAGGTTTTTGTTTTTATTTTTCTTGGGTTTTTCTGGGACATTTTTGGTTGAATTTTTGGGGGTTTTTTTAGCTTTTTATTGGGTTTTATGGGACATTTTTGGTTGAAGTTTTGGGGTTTTTTTGGGGTTTATGGGACATTTTTGGTCGAAGTTTTGGGGTTTTGGGGTTTTTTGGTTGGGTTTTTGGGGTATTTTTGGCTGAGTCTTTTGGGGTTTGGGGTTTTTTTCTTTTTTTTGGGTTGTTTTGGGTTTTCTGGGACATTTTTGGTTGAATTTTTGGGGTTTTTGTTGGGTTTTTATTGGGTTTTTCAGGACATTTTTTTGGTTGAATTTTTGGGGTTTTTATTGGTTTTCCTGGGACATTTCAGTTGACGTTTTTGGAGGTTTTTGTTTTTATTTTTCTTGGGTTTTTCAGGACATTCTTGGTTGAATTTTTGGGGTTTTTTTTAGCTTTTTATTGGGTTTTATGGGACATTTTTGGTTGAAGTTTTGGGTTTTTTTTGGGGTTTATGGGACATTTTTGGTCGAAGTTTTGGGGTTTTGGGGTTTTTTTGGTCGGGTTTTTGGGGTATTTTTGGCTGAGTCTTTTGGGGTTTTGGGGTTTTTTTCTTTTTTTTGGGTTGTTTTGGGTTTTCTGGGACATTTTTGGTAGAATTTTGGGGGTTTTGGGTTTTTTTTTGTTGGGTTTTTATTGGGTTTTTCAGGACATTTTTTGGTTGAATTTTTGGGGTTTTTATTGGGTTTTCTGGGACATTTTTGGTTGAATTTTTGGGGTTTTTGTTGGGTTTTTATTGGGTTTTTCAGGACATTTTTGGTTGAATTTTTGGGGTTTTTATTGGTTTTCCTGGGACATTTCAGTTGAGGTTTTTGGAGGTTTTTGTTTTTATTTTTCTTGGGTTTTTCTGGGACATTTTTGGTTGAAGTTTTGGGGTTTTTTTTTGGTTTTTATTGGGATTTATGGGACATTTTTGGTTGGGTTTTTGGAGTTTTTTGGGGTTTTTTATTGGGTGTTTTATTGGGTTTTCTGGGACATTTTTGGTTGAAGTTTTGGGGTTTTTTGTTGGGTCTTTATTGGGTTTTCTGGGAACTTCGGTTGAGCTTTGTGGGGTTTTCTTTCTTGGGTTTTTATGGGACATTTCTTGTTGAATTTTTGGGGTTTTTTGTTGGGTTATTTTGGGTTTTCTGGGACATTTTTGGTTGAGGTTTTTGGAGGTTTTTGGGTTTTTTCCCTTGGGTTTCTATGGGACATTTTTGGTTGAGTTTTTGGGGTTTTTTGGGGGTTTATGGGACATTTTTGGTTGAATTTTGGGGGTTTTGGGAGTTTTTTTGGTTGGGTATTTGGGGGTATTTTTGGCTGAGTCTTTTTTTTGGGTTGTTTTGGGTTTTCTGGGACATTTTTGGTTGAATTTTTGGGGTTTTTGTTGGGTTTTTATTGGGTTTTCAGGACATTTTTGGTTGAATTTTTGGGGTTTTTATTGGGTTTTCTGGGACATTTCAGTTGAGGTTTTTGGAGGGTTTTTGTTTTTTATTTTTCTTGGGTTTTTCAGGACATTCTTGGTTGAATTTTTGGGGGTTTTTTTAGCTTTTTATTGGGTTTTATGGGACATTTTTGGTTGAAGTTTTGGGGTTTTTTTGGGGTTTATGGGACATTTTTGGTCGAAGTTTTGGGGTTTTGGGGTTTTTTGGTTGGGTTTTTTGGGGTATTTTTGGCTGAGTCTTTTGGGGTTTGGGGTTTTTTCTTTTTTTTGGGTTGTTTTGGGTTTTCTGGGACATTTTTGGTTGAATTTTGGGGGTTTTTATGGTTTTCCTGGGACATTTCAGTTGACGTTTTTGGAGGTTTTTGTTTTTATTTTTCTTGGGTTTTTCAGGACATTCTTGGTTGAATTTTTGGGGTTTTTTTTAGCTTTTTATTGGGTTTTATGGGACATTTTGGTTGAAGTTTTGGGGTTTTTTTTGGGGTTTATGGGACATTTTTGGTCGAAGTTTTGGGGTTTTGGGGTTTTTTTGGTCGGGTTTTTGGGGTATTTTTGGCTGAGTCTTTTGGGGTTTGGGTTTTTTTCTTTTTTTTTGGGTTGTTTTGGGTTTTCTGGGACATTTTTGGTAGAATTTTGGGGGTTTTGGGTTTTTTTTGTTGGGTTTTTATTGGGTTTTTCAGGACATTTTTTGGTTGAATTTTTGGGGTTTTTATTGGGTTTTCTGGGACATTTTTGGTTGAATTTTTGGGGTTTTTGTTGGGTTTTTATTGGGTTTTTCAGGACATTTTTGGTTGAATTTTTGGGGTTTTTATTGGTTTTCCTGGGACATTTCAGTTGAGGTTTTTGGAGGTTTTTGTTTTTATTTTTCTTGGGTTTTTCTGGGACATTTTTGGTTGAAGTTTTTGGGGTTTTTTTTTTGGTTTTTATTGGGATTTATGGGACATTTTTGGTTGGGTTTTTGGAGTTTTTTGGGGTTTTTTATTGGGTGTTTTATTGGGTTTTCTGGGACATTTTTGGTTGAAGTTTTGGGGTTTTTTGTTGGGTCTTTATTGGGTTTTCTGGGAACTTCGGTTGAGCTTTGTGGGGTTTTCTTTCTTGGGTTTTTATGGGACATTTCTTGTTGAATTTTTGGGGTTTTTTGTTGGGTTATTTTGGGTTTTCTGGGACATTTTTGGTTGAGGTTTTTGGAGGTTTTTGGGTTTTTTTCCCTTGGGTTTCTATGGGACATTTTTGGTTGAGTTTTTGGGGGTTTTTTTTGGGGGTTTATGGGACATTTTTGGTTGAATTTTGGGGGTTTTGGGAGTTTTTTGGTTGGGTATTTGGGGGTATTTTTGGCTGAGTCTTTTTTTTGGGTTGTTTTGGGTTTTCTGGGACATTTTTGGTTGAATTTTTGGGGTTTTTGTTGGGTTTTTATTGGGTTTTTCAGGACATTTTTTGGTTGAATTTTTGGGGTTTTTATTGGTTTTCCTGGGACATTTCAGTTGAGGTTTTTGGAGGTTTTTGTTTTTATTTTTCTTGGGTTTTTCAGGACATTCTTGGTTGAATTTTTGGGGGGTTTTTTTTAGCTTTTTATTGGGTTTTATGGGACATTTTTGGTTGAAGTTTTGGGGTTTTTTTGGGGTTTATGGACATTTTTGGTTGAGTTTTGGGGGTTTTGGGGTTTTTTTGGTTGGGTTTTTTGGGGGTATTTTTGGCTGAGTCTTTTGGGGTTTGGGTTTTTTTCTTTTTTTTGGGTTGTTTTGGGTTTTTCAGGACATTTTTTTGGTTGAATTTTTGGGGTTTTTATTGGTTTTCCTGGGACATTTCAGTTGACGTTTTTGGAGGTTTTTGTTTTTATTTTTCTTGGGTTTTTCAGGACATTTTTGATTGAAGTTTTGGGGTTTTTTTTTGGGGTTTATGGGACATTTTTGGTCGAAGTTTTGGGGTTTTGGGCTTTTTTGGTTGGGTTTTTTGGGTATTTTTGGCTGAGTCTTTTGGGGTTTGGGGTTTTTTTCTTTTTTTTGGGTTGTTTTGGGTTTTCTGGGACATTTTTTGGTTGAATTTTGGGGGTTTTGGGTTTTTTTTGTTGGGTTTTTATTGGGTTTTTCAGGACATTTTTTGGTTGAATTTTTGGGGTTTTTATTGGGTTTTCTGGGACATTTCAGTTGAGGTTTTTGGAGGTTTTTGTTTTTATTTTTCTTGGGTTTTTCTGGGACATTTTTGGTTGAATTTTTGGGGTTTTTATTGGGTTTTCTGGGACATTTCAGTTGAGGTTTTTGGAGGTTTTTGTTTTTATTTTTCTTGGGTTTTTCAGGACATTTTTGGTTGAAGTTTTGGGGTTTTTTTTGGGGTTTATGGGACATTTTTGGTCGTTTTGGGGTTTTTTTGGTTGGGTTTTTGGGGTATTTTTGGCTGAGTCTTTTGGGGTTTGGGGTTTTTTTCTTTTTTTTGGGTTGTTTTGGGTTTTCTGGGACATTTTTGGTTGAATTTTGGGGTTTTGGGGTTTTTTTGTTGGGTTTTTATTGGGTTTTTCAGGACATTTTTTGGTTGAATTTTTGGGGTTTTTATTGGGTTTTCTGGGACATTTCAGTTGAGGTTTTTGGAGGTTTTTGTTTTTATTTTTCTTGGGTTTTTCAGGACATTTTTGGTTGAAGTTTTGGGGTTTTTTTGGGGTTTATGGGACATTTTTGGTCGAAGTTTGGGGGTTTTGGGGTTTTTTGGTTGGGTTTTTGGGGTATTTTTGGCTGAGTCTTTTGGGGTTTGGGGTTTTTTTCTTTTTTTTGGGTTGTTTTGGGTTTTCTGGGACATTTTTTGGTTGAATTTTTGAGTTTTTTGGGTTTTTATTGGGTTTTTCAGGACATTTTTGGTCGAAGTTTTGGGGTTTTGGGGTTTTTTTGTTGGGTTTTTATTGGGTTTTTCAGGACATTTTTTGGTTGAATTTTGGGGGTTTTGGGTTTTTTTGTTGGGTTTTTATTGGGTTTTTCAGGACATTTTTTGGTTGAATTTTTGGGGTTTTTATTGGGTTTTCTGGGACATTTCAGTTGAGGTTTTTGGAGGTTTTTGTTTTTATTTTTCTTGGGTTTTTCTGGGACATTTTTGGTTGAATTTTTGGGGTTTTTATTGGGTTTTCTGGGACATTTCAGTTGAGGTTTTTGGAGGTTTTTGTTTTTATTTTTCTTGGGTTTTTCAGGACATTTTTGGTTGAAGTTTTGGGGTTTTTTTGGGGTTTATGGGACATTTTTGGTCGAAGTTTTGGGGTTTTGGGGTTTTTTGGTTGGGTTTTTGGGGTATTTTTGGCTGAGTCTTTTGGGGTTTGGGGTTTTTTTCTTTTTTTTGGGTTGTTTTGGGTTTTCTGGGACATTTTTGGTTGAATTTTGGGGGTTTTGGGTTTTTTTGTTGGGTTTTTATTGGGTTTTTCAGGACATTTTTTGGTTGAATTTTTGGGGTTTTTATTGGTTTTTCTGGGACATTTCAGTTGAGGTTTTTGGAGGTTTTTGTTTTTATTTTTCTTGGGTTTTTCAGGACATTTTTGGTTGAAGTTTTGGGGTTTTTTTGGGGTTTATGGGACATTTTTGGTCGAAGTTTTGGGGTTTTGGGGTTTTTTGGTTGGGTTTTTGGGGTATTTTTGGCTGAGTCTTTTGGGGTTTTGGGTTTTTTTCTTTTTTTTGGGTTGTTTTGGGTTTTTCAGGACATTTTTTGGTTGAATTTTTGGGTTTTTTGGGTTTTTATTGGGTTTTTCAGGACATTTTTGGTTGAAGTTTGGGGTTTTTTTGGGGTTTATGGGACATTTTTGGTCGAAGTTTTGGGGTTTTGGGGTTTTTTGGTTGGGTTTTTGGGGTATTTTTGGCTGAGTCTTTTGGGGTTTGGGGTTTTTTTCTTTTTTTTGGGTTGTTTTGGGTTTTCTGGGACATTTTTGGTTGAATTTTGGGGGTTTTGGGTTTTTTTTGTTGGGTTTTTATTGGGTTTTTCAGGACATTTTTTTGGTTGAATTTTTGGGGTTTTTATTGGTTTTCCTGGGACATTTCAGTTGAGGTTTTTGGAGGTTTTTGTTTTTATTTTTCTTGGGTTTTTCAGGACATTCTTGGTTGAATTTTGGGGGTTTTTTTAGCTTTTTATTGGGTTTTTCAGGACATTTTTGGTTGAAGTTTTGGGGTTTTTTTGGGGTTTATGGGACATTTTTGGTTGAATTTTGGGGGTTTTGGGGTTTTTTGGTTGGGTTTTTATTGGGTTTTTCAGGACATTTTTTGGTTGAATTTTTGGGGTTTTTATTGGTTTTCCTGGGACATTTCAGTTGACGTTTTTGGAGGTTTTTGTTTTTATTTTTCTTGGGTTTTTCTGGGACATTTTTGGTTGAAGTTTTGGGGTTTTTTTTGGTTTTTATTGGGATTTATGGGACATTTTTGGTTGGGTTTTTGGAGTTTTTTGGGGTTCTTTATTGGGTGTTTTATTGGGTTTTCTGGGACATTTTTGGTTGAAGTTTTGGGGTTTTTTGTTGGGTCTTTATTGGGTTTTCTGGGAACTTCGGTTGAGCTTTGTGGGGTTTTCTTTCTTGGGTTTTTATGGGACATTTCTTGTTGAATTTTTGGGGTTTTTTGTTGGGTTATTTTGGGTTTTCTGGGACATTTTTGGTTGAGGTTTTTGGAGGTTTTTGGGTTTTTTCCTTGGGTTTCTATGGGACCATTTTTGGTTGAGTTTTTGGGGTTTTTTTGGGGGTTTATGGGACATTTTTGGTTGAATTTTGGGGGTTTTGGGAGTTTTTTGGTTGGGTATTTGGGGTATTTTTGGCTGAGTCTTTTTTTTGGGTTGTTTTGGGTTTTCTGGGACATTTTTGGTTGAATTTTTGGGGTTTTTGTTGGGTTTTTATTGGGTTTTTCAGGACATTTTTGGTTGAATTTTTGGGGTTTTTATTGGTTTTTCTGGGACATTTCAGTTGAGGTTTTTGGAGGTTTTTGTTTTTATTTTTCTTGGGTTGTTATGGGACATTTTTGGTTGAAGTTTTGGGGTTTTTTTGGGTTTTTTATTGGGTTTTCTGGGACCTTTTCGGCCACATTTTTTTTTTTTTGTGGGGGTTTTATTGGGATTTATGGGACATTTTTGGTTGAGTTTTGGGAGTTTTTCTTTTTTTTCGTTTTTTGGATTATTTTGGGTTTTCTGGGACATTTTGGTTGAGTCTTTTGGAGGTTTTTTGTTGGGGTTTATGGGACATTTTTGCTTGAGTTTTTTGGGGTCTTTATTGGGTCATTTTGGGCTTTATGGGACATTTTTGGCTGAGGTTTTTGGGGTTTCTGTTGGGTTCCTCCTGGGTTTTATGGGACATTTTTGCTTGAGTTTTTTGGGGTTTTTATTGGGTCATTTTGGGGTTTATGGGACATTTTCGCTTGAGTTTTTTGGGGTTTTTATTGGGTCATTTTGGGGTTTATGGGACATTTTCGCTTCAGGTTTTTTGGGGTTTTTTCTTGGGTCATTTTGGGCTTTATGGGACATTTTCGCTTGAGTTTTTTTGGGGTTTTTTATTGGGTCATTTTGGGGTTTATGGGACATTTTCGCTTGAGTTTCTTTGGGTTTTTATTGGATCATTTTGGGGTTTATGGGATATTTTCGCTTCAGGTTTTTTGGGTTTTTTATTGGGTCATTTTGGGTTTATGGGACATTTTCACTTCAGTTTTTTGGGGTTTTTTATTGGGCCATTTTGGGGTTTATGGGACATTTTCGCTTGCGTTTCTTTGTTTTTTTATTGGGTCATTTTGGGGTTTATGGGACTTTTTTGCTTGAGTTTTTTTGGGTTTTTTATTGGGTCATTTTGGGGTTTATGGGACATTTTCGCTTCAGGTTTTTTGGGTTTTTTCTTGGGTCATTTTGGGGTTTATGGGACATTTTTGGCAGAGTTTTTTGGGGTTTCTGTTGGGTTCCTCCTGGGTTTTATGGGACTTTTTTGCTTGAGTTTCTTTGGGTTTCTTTGGGTTTTTTCTTGGGTCATTTTGGGGTTTATGGGACATTTTCGCTTCAGGTTTTTTGGGGTTTTTTCTTGGGTCATTTTGGGGTTTATGGGACATTTTCGCTTCAGGTTTTTTGGGTTTTTATTGGGTCATTTTGGGGTTTATGGGACATTTTCGCTTGAGTTTTTTGGGTTTTTTCTTGGGTCATTTTGGGGGTTTATGGGACATTTTTGGCTGAGTTTTTTGGGGTTTCTGTTGGGTTCCTCCTGGGTTTTATGGGACATTTTTGCTTGAGTTTCTTTAGGTTTTTATTGGGTCATTTTGGGGTTTATGGGACATTATCGCTTCAGGTTTTTTGGGTTTTTTTTTTGGGTCATTTTGGGGTTTATGGGACATTTCGCGGTGAGTTTTTTGGGGTTTCTGTTGGGTTCCTCCTGGGTTTTATGGGACTTTTTTGCTTGAGTTTCTTTGGGTTTTTATTGGATCATTTTGGGGTTTATGGGACATTTTCACTTCAGTTTTTTGGGGGTTTTTGTTGGGTCATTTTGGGGTTTATGGGACATTTTCGCTTGCGTTTCTTTGTTTTTTTATTGGGTCATTTTGGGTTTTATGGGACTTTTTTGCTTGAGTTTTTTTGGGGTTTTTATTGGGTCATTTTGGGGTTTATGGGACATTTTCGCTTCAGGTTTTTTGGGTTTTTTCTTGGGTCATTTTGGGGTTTATGGGACATTTTCGCTTCAGGTTTTTTTGGGTTTTTTCTTGGGTCATTTTGGGGTTTATGGGACATTTTCGCTTCAGGTTTTTTGGGTTTTTTCTTGGGTCATTTTGGGGTTTATGGGACATTTTCGCTTGAGTTTTTTTGGGGGTTTTTTATTGGGTCATTTTGGGGTTTATGGGACATTTTTGGCAGAGTTTTTTGGGGTTTCTGTTGGGTTCCTCCTGGGTTTTATGGGACATTTTTGCTTGAGTTTCTTTGGGTTTTTATTGGGTCATTTTGGGGTTTATGGGACATTTTCACTTCAGTTTTTTGGGGTTTTTTATTGGGTCATTTCGGGGTTTATGGGACATTTTCGCTTGAGTTTTTTTGGGGTTTTTTATTGGGTCATTTTGGGGTTTATGGGACATTTTCGCTTGAGTTTCTTTGGTTTTTTATTGGGTCATTTTGGGGTTTATGGGACATTTTCGCTTGAGTTTTTTTGGGGTTTTTTATTGGGTCATTTTGGGCTTTATGGGACATTTTTGGCAGAGTTTTTTGGGGTTTCTGTTGGGTTCCTCCTGGGTTTTATGGGACATTTTTCGCTTGAGTTTCTTTGGTTTTGTATTGGGTCATTTTGGGGTTTATGGGACATTTTCGCTTGAGTTTCTTTGGGGTTTTTTATTGGTCATTTTGGGCTTTATGGGACATTTTTGGCTGAGTTTTTTGGGGTTTCTGTTGGGTTCCTCCTGGGTTTTATGGGACTTTTTGCTTGAGTTTCTTTGGGTTTTTATTGGGTCATTTTGGGGTTTATGGGACATTTTCGCTTGAGTTTTTTGGGGTTTTTTATTGGGTCATTTTGGGGTTTATGGGACATTTTCACTTCAGTTTTTTGGGGTTTTTTATTGGGTCATTTTGGGGTTTATGGGACATTTCGCTTGAGTTTTTTTGGGGTTTTTTATTGGGCCATTTTGGGGTTTATGGGACATTTTCGCTTGCGTTTCTTTGTTTTTTTATTGGGTCATTTGGGTTTTATGGGACTTTTTTGCTTGAGTTTTTTTGGGTTTTTTATTGGGTCATTTTGGGGTTTATGGGACATTTTCGCTTCAGGTTTTTTGGGTTTTTTATTGGGTCATTTTGGGCTTTATGGGACATTTTCGCTTGAGTTTTTTTGGGGTTTTTTATTGGGTCATTTTGGGCTTTATGGGACATTTTCGCTTGAGTTTTTTGGGGTTTTTTATTGGGTCATTTTGGGCTTTATGGGACATTTTTGGCTGATTTTTTTGGGGTTTCTGTTGGGTTCCTCCTGGGTTTTATGGGACATTTTCGCTTGAGTTTTTTGGAGTTTTTTCTTGGGTCATTTTGGGGTTTATGGGACATTTTCGCTTGAGTTTTTTTGGAGTTTTTTATTGGGTCATTTTGGGCTTTATGGGACATTTTCGCTTGAGTTTTTTTGGGGTTTTTATTGGGTCATTTTGGGGTTTATGGGACATTTTCGCTTGAGTTTCTTCGGGTTTTTATTGGGTCATTTTGGGGTTTATGGGACATTTTCGCTTGAGTTTCTTTGGGTTTTTTATTGGGTCATTTGGGGTTTATGGGACATTTTCGCTTGAGTTTTTT